>NC_052353.1:7519109-7544033 GCF_009727055.1 Benincasa hispida
CTAATGGTGCTGTGTGCAAGATAGTTGGAATCGGCTCAGTCAAGATACGAACACATAATGGTGCCTTCTACACTTTAAAAGAGGTTAGGCATGTTCCATTAATGAAGAAGAGTTTGATATTCTTTAGTGTTCTCGATAGCAAGGGTTACGGTTTTGAAGGTAAAGATGGAGCAATGTATGTCTATAAGGGTTCTAAGGTAGTTTTGAAAGGTATAAAGCGTGAAACACTGTACTTTCTATTAGGTTCCATGATAACAGGTTATTCTGTTGTTGCATCGTCGGTCGTTCACAAGGATGATATGACTAAGTTATGGCATATAAGGCTTGGTCATATGAGTGAAAAAGGGATGCAAATTCTGTAAAAAAAAAAGATCTTCTTTGTGGGCATAAGGTGTAGGATTTTGAATTTTGTGAACGTTGTGTATTTGGGAAGCTTCATCGCAGCAAGTTTCCAAGAGGTGTTCATCATACAAAAGAGACACTTGATTATATTCATTCAGACTATTGGGGAACTTCCAAAGTTGAATCTATTGGAGGCAGTAGATATTTTTTTGTCTATAATTGATGATTACTCAAGAATGACTTGGGTTTTTATGATGAAACATAAAAGTGAAGCCTTCAAGAATTTCAAGCAATAGAAGATATTGATTGAAAATCAAATTGGGAAGAAGATCAAAAGGCTGCGAACTGATAATAGTTTGGAATTCTGTGGATTTGAATTTAATGAGTTCTGTAAAGCTGAGGGGATTGTTCGCCATCATACTGTTGAGAATACTCCACAGCAAAATGGGGTTGCAAAACGTATGAATCAGACAGTGTTGGAGATAGCAAGATGCATGCTCTCTAATGCAGGGTTGGCTAGAAAGTTTTGGGAAGAAGCAGTGAATACATCATGTTATTTGATCAATCATGGACTTCACATAGCTATTTGTAAAACACTTTACGAGGTGTGGTCTGGTAAGCCTGCAAATTATTCTTTATTAAAAGTTTTTGATTGTACTGTCTACTATCATGTTAATGAAGATTAATTAGAACCAAGAGCTAAAAAGGGTATATTTGTGAGTTTTGGGGATGGAGTTAAGGGATATAGAGTCTGGTCACCTTCGGGGAATAGAGTCATACTTAGTAGGATTGTGATATTTGATGAAAATTCCATGCTTAACTCAACTGTAAAGCCTTTTGTGACGTCTACTGATGTGGAAGGAAGTAGTAGTGTTGATAAACAGGTGGAGATGCAATTCACTTCAGCTGTGAATGAATTACAACATCAAGGTGGAGAAGATCAACACGTTACTACAGAAACTGATGTGCAACCAGAAATTAATGTGCCTAGAACGTCAGAAGTTGATTTGCCTGAGAATTCTAGATCACGAGTAGATCAACCGAGTATAGCTCGTGATAGAACTAGAAGAGTTGGTGTTGGACCTCTTGTGAGGTATGGTTTTAAAGATATGGTTACTTTTGCATTGCAGGTTGCTGAAGAGGTGGATCCTCATGAGCCATCCACGTATAGAGAAGTTGTGTCATGTGGTGAGTCTACTAAATGGCTTGCTGCTATGGGGGATGAGATGGAATCTCTTGACAAAAGTCAGACTTGGGAATTAGTTAAACGACTAAAGGAGAGAAAAAATGTCACTTGTAAATGGGTCTTCAAGAAAAAGGAGGGAATATCACCTTTAGAGGGCAATAAATATAAAGCTCGAGTTGTTGCTAGAGGGTTCACACAAAGGGAAGGAGTTGATTATAATGAGATCTTCTCACCAGTAGTCAGACATACTTCTATTAGGGTGTTACTTGCTATAGTAGCACATCAGAATTTGGAACTTGAACAACTAGATGTGAAGACAACTTTCTTACATGGAGAGTTGGAGGAAGAGATTTATATGACCCAACCAGATGGGTTCCAGTGTCCAGGTAAAGAAGATTATGTTTGCAAGTTGAAGAAATCTTTGTATGGGTTAAACCAATCTCCAAGACAGTGGTACAAACGATTTGACAGCTATATGATTGGACTTGGCTATAACAGGAATCCGTATGATTGTTATGTATATCACAAAAAAGCTGATGATTTCGATGATTTATCTACTCTTATATGTAGATGATATGCTCATAGCTACAAAGTCCAAGTCTGATATCCTGAAATTGAAGAATCTTCTCAGTGCTGAGTTTGATATGAAGGATATGGGTGTTGCTTAGAAAATTCTGGGTATGGAGATTTATAGAGACAGAGGTAAGAACAAGCTATTCTTGTCACAGAAAGGATATATTCATAAAATATTGTCTAGGTTTGGTATGTCATCAGTTAAGCCTATAGATACTCCTAGTGCAGTAAATGCTCGTTTGTCATCTGAGTTTTCACCACAGTCTGAAGCTGAGAAGGAGTACATGTCTCAAGTTCCTTATGCTAGTGCAGTGGGAAGTTTGATGTATGCTATGGTCTGTACTAGGCATGATCTTGCCCATGCTATTAGTGTTGTTAGCAGATTCATGGGTCAACCTGGGAAGGAGCATTGGCAAGCCATTAAAAGGATTTTTCGTTACCTTAGAGGTACATTTGATGTTGGTCTTGTTTATGGGAATTGCACAGAGTGTTTGGTGACTGGTTATTCCGATTCTAACTATGCTAGAGATGTTGACAATAGGAGGTCTATGACTGGCTATGTGATCACTCTGGGTGGTTCTGTTGTTAGTTGGAAGACAACCTTATAACCTACAGTTACTTTGTCTACTACTGAAGCAGAGTACATGGCCTTGACAGAAACTGCTAAAGAGGGAATATAGTTGAGGGGGTTAGTTGGTGATCTTGGTTTGCATCATGACCAAGCTATTGTATATTGTGACAGTTTGAGTGCAATATGCCTAGCCAAGGATCAAGTTCATCATGAGAGAATGAAGCACATAGATGTAAGATATCACTTCTTAAGAGGTGAGCAGAGAGTTAAAGTGATGAAAATTAGTATTGCTGATAACCCTGTTGATATGTTCACCAAACGGGTTCCACAAGGCAAGTTCCAGCATTGTTTGGACTTGCTGAATATTTTGAATTGTTAGTGGTCCCCTTTGTGGGACACTTTAAGACATGAGGGAGAAATCTGGGTACATCTGGCGATATTGATTTATGTTGTATTTGGTATATCTGTTATCTGGGAGAGAATTCAAGTCAAGGTGGAGATTTGTTGAAATGCCTTGAATCTGTTTGTTGGCGCTTCGAACAACCTAGTATGGGGGTCTCTTTGACCGGGACGTAGCTAACACACTGTTAGTGAACCACGTATATCTGTGTGTCGATTTTCCCTACTCTACGTTCCTTTTTTTGTTTCTTTAATTGTCAATTTCGCAACATATATACTTATTATTTTGTTTGATAATGCTAGTGAGTTTGCATCCCAAACATTTGATAGTTGATTTGGAGAAGTGTTGAATATCCTGTAGTTTATGTTCAAATAGCAAAAATTATAGATTTATATGAGATCATGTTATTATGTATGCTCGACCAATGACTAATAAGCTTATGGCCAGAAGCCAAATATATTTCATATGCAAGTTATGCAGTAAATATTTAAATTATACCACAACAACAATTAAGATAATGGAGCAATTAAAATCTATGTTGAAATTGATTTTACATCCATGAATTATTTTAAACCCTTGACGAGTGGATTATTTACTACGCAATTTAACTGTTATTAATGAGACAAAATATCCAACATTAGGGGAGGAGTTAAGGAAAAGTTGGAAAAATAAATTGAATAAAATCCATAAGTATAGTCTCATTTTGATCCTCATACAGATCACTTTTAGAAGTTCAAAAGATTATTCATTTGTAAAATATTGCAAATTAATGCTAGATGCATTTAGAGAACATTTACAATTGCAAGAAAGGTAGTTAATAATCAAAATGACTCTATTAATAATATGGATATTCTAGAAGAAATTCTAAATATAAGCACTCATAAGAATCTTGAAGTAAATAAAGATAATAAAGAGATCTCGATAAATTATGTCATGACAAGAAAAAGATTGAACCATACTTAAATAAGTTGACAACATTTTTGCATACAATGTTGCTCACGATATTATTTATAAAAATGAGTATTATATACTCAGGTATATTGAAAAAGAAAAATGTCGCAACATAGAAATGGTTGACTTATGTAGAAAGAAACGATCTAATAGAAAACTTATTTTTTAAATCGTGAGAACTAGTAGTTCAAACATTAGATAATGTCAAACATGTGGGATACAAGTGAATATTTGTAAGAAAAATAAATAGAATGAGGTCACATTATATAACACGTGATAAGTTCCACAATGATTCTCACAAAGAAATGATATTGATTATAATGAGACATATTCTCATATGGAAGATATAATACCATGAGATATCAAATTTATCTGGTTGCGTATGAAAAACCTAACAAACACCTTATGGATGTAGTCATTATACATTTATATGAATCTCTTAATAATTATAACCGTGAATGGTTAGAGGTGCCAAATTCATATAATTCAAATATTAAAGAATTATATATAAAATATTCCTGAAGAATGTGATATAATCAATTTATTAAATATGTGTTGACATGAAGGTATAAAAATAACCCCTATTTGTCCATATGCTTTTATAAAGAAATCGTAACTTGGGACTTATTATATATATTATTTATATATATGTTGATAATTTAAGCATAAACTCCTGAAGAGATTTCATAGGCAAATAAAATTTCTTAAGAAATAAATTGAGATTATAAGTTTTGCCTTAGCTTGCAAATAAGGCATAAAGCAGATGGAATTGTATCAATATATACATATAAGATCTTATATGGACTAGTTCCATCATTGAACATTCCTATGATGGTTCATTCACTTAGTGTGAAAAGTTTATATCATCTGATATCAGAAAGATAATGAAGAACTTTAGGTCCCCAAAAACTATAATTTTTGGGAAATAAGTGAACTTATATCTTTACTAGTTTATACGCTATCTGTCATAGCATAAATATAACATTCCCCCAAAGAAAAATACTGGAGTAGAGTTAAAATGTGTTATGTTTTTATTTGAGAATTAGTTTATATGGATTTATTTTATTCTCATAAATCTAGTTGTGAACTAGTTGATTGTGAAGATGCAAGTTACTTATCTAACTCATAAGAACTAGATCTTAAACAAGTTACTTGGTACATAAAGAAGAAATTTTGTATTATGGCAGTTTATGAAGTAGATTATAACAACTATTTTAATCATGTTAAAATCTTGATGATGTACGAGGCTAGTCAATAGTGTTATTATATGAAGATGATAAAACATATAGTACTGACATCACTATTCAACGAACTTCTTCAAAAGACGATTTGGGAGACTTATTGACAAAGGTGTTACCTGCAACAACATTTGAGAAATCAACATACAATAGTTTTATGTGAAAACCAAGAGTATCAAGTGATGTTTTCATGAGGGAGAGTAAATGTGTTGCACTCCTTTTCCTTTGACTATGGTTTTGTCCCACTGGGTTTTCCTAGCAAAGTTTTTAATGAAGCAATTATTAAAGTATATAATCTTTTTCCTTCACTAGGTTTTTATCCCACTAGATATTTCCTTGTAAAATTCTAACGAGACATTTCTTTTACATACTATAGATATCTAAGACAGAGAGTATTGTAAGTGTAATATTATAGATATCCATAACTTATTTATGTTACAAACTCATAGCCTTCATAGGTTATCCAATCCCATAACCTCCCCCATTAACTTTTACCTTATAACATACACTCCACCATGCCCTATAAATAGAGTTGTAAGGTACCTTTGCAAGACACACCACAATTGAGTTCAATATTAACTCTCTACTTCTTATCTTCTACTTTTCTCTCGTCTTGCTTTTAATGTTATTTTGTTGTTCAAATTCTTCTTATTTCATCACATTTTCGCCATTATTCAAAGAAAATAAGTCTCATGGCCATATTTTAAAAAGTATATTTAAATTTGTTCATTCATGTTATTACCGTTTTAACTAATTCAAAATCATTATTTCAATACATAATTCTCCAACCAATAGCAAGCCACGTTTGATTACGTTTGTTGTTTTTTACCAGTGTTATGTGGAACGGAATGAAATGTGGGTTCCTCTACGAAAACTGTAATCAACAAATGTAATTTGATAGAGGAGAAGTGAGTCATCAATCCAATTATGATTGATTATTACGTAGGACTCACACTCTCTTTTTTACTAACTTTCCATAATTTACCTTTTTGTTTAATTACTATATTTTAGTTAATTAAAAATATAAAAAGAGCTGCATTATGGTAATCATTTATATTTCATTATATTTCTCTATAGAATTAAACAACGCCCATAGATTTTTTATTACTATTGCTTAAGTTTGTAATAAACACAATTAAAAGAATCTCATTCTCTTTATAATTGAGGTTCATTATGATTGATACGTGAATGTACATTCATTACTATAGCAACAATTTTAATGATTGATCGGTAAACATATCCTAACTTCCAAGGAATTGCTGCTTTCTCTTTTCATCCCACAACATAAGCTTCAAAGCATCAACGGAAACTTAATGAAACAACTCTTATAGCTACACTTGTCAATAGTGACCCATGGGCACATGGGTCCAAATTAACATAATTGTGTCGTTATTAGTTTGGGCCCAAGTGCATTCTGACCTCATTTCTATTTAGAAGTAGAGGTGCTTGAAAGAAAAGTTGTTCACTTTCCATATTATTAATATTAATACTATTATTATTATTGAAATTTGATTTTTTTAAAAAAAGATTTGGAACTAATTTGACCCTAACTCTTATGAAAAAAAAGTTTTAACTTTTAATAATGTTGTTTTATTAAACAAACCAAATAAAGCATTGGATTTTTTTAAAATCATACTCAATATTTTTTATTCATTATATGCAATAAATGTGTATTTTCCAACTACAATAACTATAGAGAGATTGGCATTCAACCCAACTCACAATAAAAGTTAATAACACGCTAAATTAAATAGTATTCATTGATAGAATAATGAGAAAAACAATGGAATATCCCTTATTAAAGCAGAATTACAGACCCTGTAGTGTATGTATAGTACACCAATGGCTTTTTCACATCACAATAACCAATAGTAAAATCCATAACGTAAACCAACCAAAGAAATAATAATTAACGATAAGTACAGATCACTCTTATCATTTTCAAAATTAATCATTAAAACATGACAAAAGTAATTTAAAAAAAGAGAGGATGTTGTTAATTTACTTTAGAGAGGTAGATTTAGTGAGTCCGACACTTGAAGAGGTAGCCCTGAGTTTATTTCTAGCACGAACAATATAATCTGAAAATCGACGATCTTGTTTGAGATTATGATCTTTACCTTTGCTACTGGAATCATGATGTCGCTTGCTTGCAATATTTGCTAGCCTTCGTTTAGCTCGATTTATATAATCACTAAACACGTCGTTTACATCTTCATCTCCTCCAGATTTATTCTTAGCGTTTTGTTGTCTTTTCTCCATTTCACGTATGCCATAATTAGCTTCTTCATGATGAACATGAATTTGCTCATAATTGTTGGGTTGTTGTTGTTGTTCATGGCGGCTTGGGGAAGGAGTACTGAATTTGATGATTTTAGGATGCACTCCAATTCCAAATGCCTTGAGAAGCTTCTCGCAAAAAGGACTATTGGGCTTCGAGGATTTGGAGTTTCGTCCCATATTTTGTGTGTAGACTAAGATTTTTATGATTGAAAGTGTTTGTATCTAATTGGGGGAAATTTGGATTGGTATTTATATGAATGATGTTCAAGTGAGAAGGGAATCAGTGAGCAGTAGAAGAGGATGACTTTGATTATTGGAAGATACTACAAGGATGCTTCCTGGATTGATGATATAATGTTAAGGTCATGTTCGCGGGAGTAAAAAGTCGTGGAAGAATCTATCCGATTGATTGTGAATGATGAAAGTATGTTTTGTAGTCAATTTTAAACCTGGCAAAAGTATCAATAGTAATTTCAGTTATTTCAAAATTAAACATTGAATTAATTCATCTAAAATTACTTAGGTTTAAAATCATGTTAGCACTAGCTTCTAAATTTAGCTTCCCTAGAAAATTTGTCATTTTTTCTAACTAATTACTAAATATTTACAAATATGCAATTCCTTCTAACTTTTATCAAATAATTTAGATGAAAATAAAACATTATTTTCAACTTAAAACATACAAAATTTCAAAATAACTATTACCATAAGTTTGATATAAAATATCACATTTGATTTTGCTCAAAGTACTATGGCTAGCAACTATTTAAAAGCTACTACAACAATCCAAATATATATGGTTAAAAAAATCTTGTGTCCAAGTTTCTTGTAATATAATACTAAATTTGTATTTATTCATCAACTTAAATTTTTGTATCGACCAATCTAAAACACTTGATTGTAGAGAATATAAGTTATGGAGTTTTAATTAAGAAATGTAAAAAGTGGATTGCTTTTGGGGAGTGTTTCTTTTCCCCCTAATGATATGACATTAAGAGAAGAGAACCATATTCCCAAGTGATGGTTTCTGCCCAATTTTCTATGGAGATAGTCCAAATATGACAACTTAATAGCTGTTTTCAAAACTTTGAAAGCATCAAAATGACAATGGGTATTGATTCGGAAGAAATTAGAAAAGGAAGAAGAATCTGCCATCCTGTATAAACTAAGAAACCGCGACACACTTTCCATTATATAATCACCCAAAAGGGACGCCAAAAAAAAAAAAGATACAACTTTTGTAGCTTCTCTTTCCCTTTTGCTGTAAATTAAATTAAAAAAAAAAAAGACTAACTAAAGTTATGCAAAGCCTATGATTTTTACAACACTCTACCAACCATGTACTGATCTTTGTTGAAATATAAAAGTTGTCTTTGAAAATTTTGAGGTTTCTGGAATGATTAGAACAAGTGGGTTGACTTGGGTCTACTTATACATCTTCAATAGTTGTTGTTTTGGAGTTAATGGCAAAAAATACATTTTTGTTCTTAGAATTTAATAAATGAATTTCATTATTAGACGTTAGTTGACTAACAAAAATAGGATGTAACGTAGATGAATATGATGAGATGACATATTTTTTATCATCTAAAAATTTTCCTTCCCCTCTACGTCTCTTTCTCTTTGCCTCATCTTCTTTCTCATCTCAATTTACCGCCTCATTCAAACTCTAGAATCATAAATGATAAATTGATAAAGCATTTTCTTGTGTGACAGGTTCTGAAGAAACTTCTTAAATAGTGATGTAGTAACTAGTAGTTATTTGCTTGATACCCATTTGAAGAAACCTTAAAATATTTGTCCAACGTCTAAAAAAATTATACTCGAGATATTTCCTGATTTAGGCCCGTTTGAAATTCTGTTTACCAATCTCAAATTTATCATTTCATATTAATATATTTTGTCATATCTATTTTTAATTTATAATTGATTCAATTCTTTATAACAATTATTTTCTTAAATTTTTATCAAATAATTTAGATTAAACAAAATCAGTTAATATTCAAATCATATAAAATTTTTATAAATGGCAAGTTAATTATCAATATGAAAACAATAAAAAGAATAAGCTTCGAGGGCTCTGCAATGATTTGAATAGGGTTTGTGCTCAATTCTAGTAGGGTACTTTTGAGGACAAAGGTAAAGCCCATTGAATGAGCTGGAAAAAGATGTGTTAGCAGGGACGTAGGAGGACTGGATTTCCACAATCTCCAGAGCCATGCTGGCTAAACAAAGCTGAAGGATTGTCAGAAACCCCAACAGCCTGCTTGCTCGAGTTTTAGAAGGAAGATCTTCAAAAGTGGGAATTTCCTAAATGCTTCTTTGGGATCTAACCCCTCTCTTGGAGAAGTATCGTTTGGTGCAGGGTATCAATGGAGAGTTGGTAGTGGATCATGTATCTACATTCACAAGGGCCCTTGGCCGTCAGTTACTGCTTCCAAAATGCCTATCTATGTCAATAGAAAGTTTAGAATCTAAAAGAGTTTGTGTCCTGATGGGTAAGGACGAGTCGTGGAACTTAGGTCCCATAATGAGAGTTTTCTTCCTAACGATGTGGATTCAATTCTGAGTATCCTCATTAGGGACTTTGGTGGGAGGGACGAAATCATTTGGAACTTGGACCCGAAAGGTTGCTTCTCTATTAAAAGTGCTTATAATTTGGCAGTGAGCCTTGAGATGGCCTCTAAATAGTCGGGATCCAACTATCTTGAGCTCAAGCATAACTAGAGATCGGTGTGGAAGCTAAACATGACCTCGAGCAGTTTATTATGTGGAAAATCATGAATGATATCCTCCCACGTTGAGTAACATTATTAAGAAAGGAATCGTTACTAACCCCCTTTTGTCTTTTTTGCAGGAAACATGTGGAGGCTTGTGGGTACGTGTTTAGGGAGTGTAAGTTTAGTCGAGCTATTTAGCTCTCTTTTTTCCCTTACGTAGTTTTTTGGGTTCTTTCAAGGAATGTTGGAAGGTTGCAGATTGCTTGGATGGGTAGATCAAGTTCATCAAAGGATTTGATAAGGAGTTGTCAGCCATCCTTCTGTGGGATGTGCAGAACTATCGCAATCTCCTGAAGGCTAACTCCTCGACTCCTAATGAGGAGCATCCTCTCAGCAATTTGTCTTCGTGCTAAGTTGTTTGGATATGATTCATTGTTTGGATGTGATTCATGTGGGAGCCTTGGCTTCCCCGCATAGGTTTTCAATTTCACAAAAGGAAAGGATTTCAGAAAACAAACGTCACCAAAACACATTTATAAGAGCAAAATTGTGTACTTACTACTCCTGCAATCTGTTTCAAATATTTGGCAGTGTAACACTCCAACTGAATCTTGTATGAACAGCTTATATAACAAGAGAACGAGTGTCAACTCTCGAGTGGTGCATTCAAACAGATCCAAGCAACTGAACCAACCCAATGCCCAGATTTTCAGTTTGAAATTGCCATTTTCTGAATTCAAGCAATATTTTCTTCACACTTCATGTAGTTTAAGCATATCTGTACTTAGATCAGCACCAATTAGGATGATACTGCAAAATTAAGGGCTAACCAATTCTCAAGATTACTACTGTCATTAAAGTTGCCGCTCTAAAGAAGATCTCATTGAGGCTCTTATCCACTCTCCTCGTCATCTCATCTTCCTTCAACCCAACCTTGCTTGCTTTCTTGCTGATGCAGATTATTGTATCCCTCAGTTTATTCACAGCACAAGATAGCCAAACCAGACCAAAGCCAAATCCAGTGTTCAAGAGGTTAGAAGAACACATTGGCGCTCTCCCACAGGCAACCTTACTCATAACAGAGAAAAGAACAACGAGACCAGTCCCAGCAATACCAGCAGAGAATTGAGTAAGAAACTGAGGAAGTTCTCTCCCAGAATTCTTTAATGACTGAATTGCACTTCTCCCATGCTGCTGCTTGTTAAACATATAGGAAAGCAGACTCTCGCATGCGTGGAAATAATTTTTCTTGTAAAGATCTCTCTCACGGCCTACTTTCTTACTGTTTCTCTTTTTTGGTGATGGCTTGACCTTAATCACATCAGGGCTGTCAAGTACATAACAGGAGTTGTTTAAGTCTAAGAGCAAATGCCAGAAGCATAATGAATGATTAAAAAGATGAACTTATAATAGCACTATCCCATGTGGTCAACATTCGTTGGTTTCTGTTCTAGGATATTTAGACTACCCTGCCCATTAAACATGGTATGGCAAAGTCATTTTTTTCTCTTTTTTTATTTTATTTTATTGGAGGCAAAGAAAGTTGTTCACAAATCTGTTTGGCAAAAGAGAATAGACTGCCACTTTAAATAAAACTAGCAAGAGTAATCTTTATGTTCTACACTCTAATAGAGCTAAATCACCAGGAAAATAATCCAGTAGAAATATATTACTTGCTCTATTAAGTGGTCAGTTCACATTTATTTTATTCACCTTTTTAATCTCACTTCTGTCTAAGCATCACCAGTAGCAAATTGAAAGAATATGCAGAAATTCAACTTTCATTGCTGAAGGTCAAGTGGTTGTTGCTTGACAACAGACCGAGAAAAGAATCAGACTTGTATGAGTAGGCATGATGCACATACCTCTTTATAGGAGCAATGGTTGTTGCATGAATCTTCAAGGGAGAATCATAAATATGGCTTCCCATTGCCCCATTCAACCTGGGCACATAATGCTTGCAGTCTCAGATTAAATTATTTAGCTTATCTGAAGTCTAAAACATGTTAAGATAGAGGGTTCCAAGGGTTGCATTACCCAAAATATCTTATCATGATTAAGTAAAAACCTTTTTCAGTAAAAAATAATAATAATAATAATAATTAAAATAGTGTGTGTATATATATATTAAAATTAAAACCAAAAAAAAAAAAAGGGTACCGTGAGTTTGCAGTAATGTTCTTTAATCATTAAGACAAATGGAAAATGAAAACTTTGAACCACTAAACATTCCTCAATATCTTGATGGGTTGCAGAATGAAATAAGATGAGTCCAGTTAATTTACCTTGTACTTTACGCTGAAGAGTTACACTAATAACTTTTTTTTTATCTACGTACATCACTTTTTTAACTTTGTTCATGAAAGTTAAAACAAATTTTTACTTTTTGTGCAGAAAAAATCGTTTAGTGGTGAAAAATTCCCACTTGCTGGAAAGAAATGGTATATGAATTTCATTGTTCCAACATACCTAACTAAATAGTAGCAAAATGAAGTTCAAACAGATAAAGAACAACTTAGGCACAAACTTAATCCTACCAAAAGTACAACATTAACGTAAATATTGAACATTTAACCATATACAAATTACCAATCATATATTTTAGAATTTTAGAACAGTAAGGCTGACATATCACTTTTGCCGAATAAAATAATAAATTGGTGCAGTGCAGAAAAACAAGAACAAAATTTTCATGGTATAAGGCAGAGAAATATGTACCTATCATAGTTGGGGACAAGAATTGACTGCCTGCTCCAACTTAATGAGTTCTTTGACAAATAAAACTCAGCGACAACTGAAAGTAAATCCTTGATCTTTGTCCCAGTCTCGGTGGAAAAAATTTGTCCATCAGGAAGAATTGTAATCTTTGAGCTTCTAATCAATTCTCCAATGAAGTCCATGACCGGCTCCTGTTCATCAAACTCATAACTAGGAAAGATATGAGATGTAGCCAAGGGCCCTCTGCACCGCTGGGTCTTTAATTGTTCCAACCCCCTTAAGTCTGGTAAATTTAATGCACGTTTGTTATCTTCACTTGGACAGGACACAAGGAACTCCAAGACTTTCTCATACTTTTTGAATTCTTCATCAGATCTAGAACCAAATATCAAAGAGTCACCCTGATTATCTGCAACCAAATCAAAGGGGGAATTGAGTAATAGAAATGCATTTAAGTTGATGATGACATAAACGTACCTTATTGTCTAGTCTAAAGTCTAACTCATACATGAAATAACAATACAACTTAGGTTATACTAGTGTTTCCTATAATTACGCTTCCCATTATATCTTAAAGAAGCACTGGAGGAAAAATTTTAAGTTGATGATGATGATGATGTTGTTGATGTTGAGAATGCCAAACTTCTATTTCATTGAAAGTTGATGGGCCTGAGCCTCCTTGTTTTATTCTTTTGTATAACACATTTTTCTTTTTCTATCAATATTTGTCCATTTAAAATAAGGCTTACTCCACAAACCACCTCCTCATTATGTCTCACCTCTTCATGAGAGGAGAAGAAAACCCTCCAAAACTATCTTAGTGTTGTAAAACCGATGTACATTCATACATATATCATATATGCATCCTTGTAGTATCTGTCCCCTAGTTTTTTCCCCACCAAAAGATTCATCCATATATTCATATTGTACATTGCTAAAAAAAAAAAAAAAATCATATATTATATCATATCGTAAACAGTAAAGGTTTTATTATATAATGATAGTCTATTCCATTTACTAAAGAGATGCATATAGAAAAGTGTACGAGGGTAGTTTAAGTAAAAGAAAGTAAAAAGACAACAAAGGACAAGATATTTACAGTGATACAACTATAATAATATAATCACTATAACAATTCTTTTTAAAGTACTGTTGCTCCACTAGTGTTTTCTTCAAAATCATAATTCACAAGAGAAGTGTGATAAAATGGTCGGGATGAAAACCAATTAATAAGTTGCTAAAAATGATGCCGAACTTGCTAATCAACTAACCTTGTGTATCAACCATTTTCAGACTTCTAACTTTTGGGTCAAACTCAACTAATTGATTGGACTCTGGCATCCCGATAATAGATTTCCAAAGTTCATTGCTCTGTTGAGGCTGAATACTTCGCAGTACTGACCCCATCGCAATTTCTGGCCTAGCTCCGCATATGGACAATAAAGGCTGACAATCCTGGTTAATCACAGAAGTAAAAGTTTAATTATGGCTCAAGTGCAGAATTAAATGGCATGACCTTGATAGCTAAAAGATGGAACGATAAAGAGAAACGGGTAGCCAACGTAAGGGAGCAAGGGATAAAATAATAATCAGAACTCAAGAACAATGTCTAGCGTAATCAGTATGGAAAGCAGCCAATATTGGGGATGATTATAGTCAGATAATACAAGGGGCTTAAATCTCAAAAACACAGTTTGTAGGGTACCTTGATTTCCCTGGAGGTGTGTTGCTGGTGGTGTAAAACAAGAGACGAAGGGTAGCCATGGGAAGCCATAATACAGAGCTCAAACATATCGGAGAGAAACCCAGTTCAGGAAACGATTCCCGAAATCAAAATGTCTCTCTGATTTGTGCGTTTGTCAAATCACCATAGACTTACCCATCCGCGGAGCGATGAATCTCAGAAGAAGGGGGCCACTGGGTATCAATCAAAAGTAATAGAAACAAATCCAAAAAGGGAAGACGAGATGGGTTTTATTTTATTTTATTTTATTTTATGTGATTCGTCGAGAAGTTTCTGATATATAATATCAGGGACACGAACGGCGTTGAAGAACCGAAGTATATCAACCAGGCTGGACATCTGATAAGCGACAAGAAATATCCATTGACAAACCCTCCTAAGCGCTGCAGTCCGTGAACTCGGGTCCGCCCCCCCCCTCCCCCAAAAAAAATATATGTCCCTCAAATTTTGAAGGATATGTACGTTTAATTTCTAATATTTCAAATTAGTCGTTTAGTTATATATTCCAACAATAGATTTAAAAGTTCCTTCAACTAATAAATATATTAAATTAATATGTTAGATTAATTAAAAATAATCTCAACAATAGATTTAAAAGTTCCTTCAACTAATAAATATATTAAATTAATATGTTAGATTAATTAAACATAATCTGTTAAGATGATTTGGAAAAATATATTTTTTAATATTTTCCATTTCTCTCCTCATTTTTCTTCTTCTCTTCTTTCTTGTCTCTTGTTCTCTCTTCTCTATCTCTATGTCTCTTTGTCTATCGTTCTTTCAGTTGAAGAAGTTGATGAAATTTGCTCACTTCTCTCTCTCTCTTCTTTCTCTCACAAGGATTACGAATCTTATCACAAGGCTTCTTACTAATACAAATTGCTATGAATTAAAATTTTGGCACGAATGTGAACCTTGATTTAGGAGAGAAATAAGTTCATGTCTTCTCTTAAACCATCTTGAATTATCCGATCTTTTCTTGGACAACCCTGCTTTACTGAGTAATTTTTATGTTTTAACTAGCTTATATGTATCGACACAATATCATTCTTGTTCCTAAGGAATATGTTGAGTGGGTTGTGCATTGTGTTTTGGGATACGAGTATAGTTATCCTTTAATGTTGGCTCTTGATCTGTTTCCATATTGAAGGAAATCGGACATGAGGATTTTCATGAGCAGCAGAATTATTGTTCCAAATTCAATTCGTACATGAACATTAACAATTACAATCAAAAAACGAAAACATACAGGCTATGCACAAAACGAAATTACATCATGCTTTACATGAGATCAAAGGATAGAATTCACATACCTTTGAAGACTCATCTTCAATACCCTTGATCACGAATACTTGAACAATCTCCAAGACTGCAAACCCGAACGCTCGAGCACTACGACCACAACAAAGCACGATCACAACAACCACGAACTCAGAGATCTCCAAGATCACGAACACAACGAACGACCTCTAAAAACCTCAACTACGTCGAGTTGAGTATGACACCACCACAATGGCTACCTTGGTATTCTCGGTGTGAAAATCCAGATGTGTGGGCTTTGTATGGACTTGGTTAGAGGAAGAGACCAAAGGAACAATCGTGTAAACGATTGAGCAAGTGGGAGATGTCAAAGTCTATCGTATAGACGATGCCCAATCGTTTAACAAACGCTACGCGATCATTTAGCAAAAGCTCCGCGACCGTTTAGCTAATCAGCCAGCTTAGTGACTATCGTATAGTATCACTCCACGATCATCTAATCTCTCTTCAGCTATCGTTTAGTGAATCTCATTCATTTGACAGCCACCATGAGAACTTTTCGAGAATAGAAATTCTCACTTCAACCACTTCCAAATTTTAGGAAAACATTTTTCCTTTATCTCACGGTTACTATGAAACCACCAATAACCTCCCACTCAATTGGTTATTAGAGAAAAATAGATAATTATCTAACAATTAATATTATTATAAATATATATGATAACCAACTTATCATACTATATTTATAACCTATAGTTTTAATATTTCATCTCATGAAACATATAAACCATAACTCTTTTTCTATTCCATGGTCCTTAATGTAAATCTCATTTACATTAATCCTCTATTTGAAGTATCTCATACATCACACCGATCATATCATATATAATTGAATTATGTTAGAAATGTCCTAGAACTCGCAGTTCGTGTTAATCATTTTATTTACCAATAATAATAAGTTATTGATTTTGCATTCTATTATGAACTCCTATTTGTTCGGGATTATCCTTTGATTTGTATGGGTGAGAGTAGTCCAATAGCACTGTTCAATAAGCCTCCCTTTTTGGGGATAAGACCGGATGAATAGCTAGGGACATAGCTCTGCAAGATAGAATTCACTCCTACCCGATTTAGGGTTAGCAGATAGGTTGTTCTCTTAAGTACTAATTCCAAGTCTTGAACAATCGGAGCCCTGCCTTCTCATGGTAGAGAAAGGACTTGATTCATAGGTATTATGAATCAAAATTGTTCATTAGAGGGTCAGTAGGAACTTAAGGAACAAAGTGTATTCACAGGGGTAAAACGATGATCTTGACCTAGCTGTGATTACGAACAACCTGTGAAGGATCGACTTATTGATTATGGTTATATCAAGTGGATATAATATATTTACAGTGAGGGGAGTTCAATTATGGACTATAGTGGAGTGACCCCTTAGTTAACGAATGGGGGTTAATTCGGTATAATAAGTTTAGCCAATTAATCTTGGATCATTGGAGCTCATGATCTGTAGGTCCGCGAGGTCCCCTACTAGCCCATAAATGGATAAGCTTTAGAGTAGCATGATAAGTTAATTTGAAACGTTCAAATTAGAATTAAATGGAATAGAAGAATTTATATTTAAATATGATGTAAATATATGGAGGTGGATTTGTGTAAAAATTAATTTAATATTTAGAATTATTTAAATAATTATTTATTAATTTTATTAGAAAATTAATTTACGAAATTAATTTTATAAAATTAATAATATTTTCAGTTTTAAAATCAAATTGATTTTGAAATCAATTTTGGAAAATCGAAAATTACATAAATATGCATAAAATGGGAAACTAAGTTTTTCCATTACCATCTTCAACTAGCTCACTAAAAAACCATTCACTTTCTCTTCAATTATTCTAAGCTTGAGCTCCATCTCATGCAACCATCTTCTTTGCATGTTCATCTGCAATAAATAAAGAAGATTGGAGTGGATTTGAGGCATGCATTCAAAGAGGTTTTTGAGAAAAATTCATGCTGAAGAAAGAGTACTTCAAACGAACTGATGCAGTGAGCTTCTTCCAAGTTTTCTGTTCGTTCAAGCTGTTCTTGAGTCCCACAAATTATTTTAAAGCTCCAAGAGGATAGTGAGGAAGATTTTGATGTGGTTCACGACAAATTTTGAAGAAGACAACTGCTGAGAATCAAGGTCTTAAAGAGTTCTACAAAGGTATGATTTCAAACTCTTTTATATTAGATGAGCATGCTTTAGTTTCTGTCAAAATTAATGAATTAGAATGCTTATTGATACTTATTATTTCTGCTGCATGCTAATATACTTTTACAAATTACCTCTTGTCAATTTGAACATTTCAAATCAACACCAAGAACTGATTCCCAACTTGAATCCATTGAGCTACCAAGGGGACCTTATGGACCCGTAGCTCGAAACTCCAATAGTACGTGTATAACTGACTAAACTCTTTAGTCATGGGATCTACCATCCATTAACTGCCAGGCACTCCATTAAAGACCGATAACTGAACTCTCCTTACTATAGATATATTATGTGTCCAAATCAACCAATCAACAGTGCGATAACCCTTCACAGATTGCTCGTAAGTACAGCTGGGTCAATAATCGTTATGCCCCTGTAGTTACATCTAATTCCTTAAGTACCACTGATCCCTCTAATGAGCATAAGTCATAGTCCTGCTATGACTGAGTCCTCTCTTCCAAAAAGAAGTTGTGGCCATTATGTTCAAGTCTTGAAATCAGCCCTTAAGGGAGCAATCTATCTACTTACCCCTGCTTTGGGGAAGGAGTGAATTCCATCTTGTGTAACTGAGTTCCCAGCTTCCAAATCAAACAGGTTCCCAAAAAGGTAGGCATGTTGAGTTGGCAATTTGGGCACTCTCACCCATACTAATCAAAGGACTGCCCTCAAAGGAGAATTTCTTAAAACACTCAGAATTGAGGTCATGTCACCAATGGTTGTTTAGGTGAGACGTAAGTCTCCAGTATCAACGATGTTATATACAGAGACGAATCATCTCGTAGTCCGATCTTATACAAACTCTTTGTATAGGACACCCCCGCTTGCATGTCTCCACATGAATGGTCAGGATCTATCATTTGTAGTAGTTCACAACACTTGCAAGCCTCTACAAAGCGGGTCGTATCCGTAGTGTCACCAAGATCAGGTATCCCATCTTAATCCTTATACTACAAACCTATTTAGATTATCACTTAAGGCATGATCAACTTGTATATCTAATATACATGCTTAAGTTTACATACGATAACCATGGAGCTTTGTTTATTGGATATGAGTAAATGTCAGAAAAAATAACTCTTATTTTATTCATAACAATGTGTATAAATTACAAACTACGAGACTCCAGAAGAATTAAGACACCAATCCCAACAATCTCCCACTTGTCCTAATGCCTCAGGAGACTAATGTACAATACAAGATAAATACAAGTACAATATACAATAAACTAGGGCATACCCCAGTATCATCTTTCACTTGTCCTAGACAAGATGCCACATGTCTCACAGACCCAGACTCTCCAGGTGATCCTCGGGCACTTTAGCCGTGAGAGCCTTTGTAAAGGGATCAACAACGTTGTGCTCCGCTGCGATCTTTGTGACTATCATATCACTGTGATGCACAATTTCCCTGATCAAATGGTATTTTCGCTCTATATGCTTGCCTCGACGATGACTCTGAGGTTCCTTCGAATTTGCCACAGCCTCGTTGTTATCGCAACAAAGAGTGATCGATAAATCCATATTTGGAACATCTTCCAAATCTTAACACCAAGTATTACGTCAGCTTCCCCTAAATCTTTCATTTCAAAATGGGAAGATAATAACAATTTGGTATTATGTATCACCTCTACGTTTGTTCCAAAAATGAGCATATCATCAACATACAAACATATAATCACACATTTTGCTTTGAATAAACACATGTATCTGAAGAGTTTATCTTAAACCCATTTTTTTTTTTTTTTTTATCAAAGTATCATTGAATTTTTCATACCATCGTTTGGGAGTTTGTTTAAGACCATAAGAAGATTTGTTTAGTTTACATACTTTGTTTTCCTGACCCACAACTGTAAAGCCTTCAGGTTGTACCATATAGATTTTTTCTTCTAGATCACCATTGAGGAATGCAGTTTTTACATCCATTTGGTGAATTAGAAGTCTATGGATAGCAGCCAACGCAATCAAGGCCCTAATAGTAGTTGTTTTTGTTACAAGGGAATACGTGTCAAAGTAATCAACACCTTGTTTTTGTATATACCCTACTACTACCATTCTAGCCTTGTATCTTTCAATTGAACCATCTGGCCTCATTTTCCTTTTGAAAATCCACTTGCACTTTATAGGTTTACTTTCTTTCGGAAGATCTACTAAGTTCCAAGTTTGGTTCATGATTAGAGAATCTAATTCACTCTTAATAGCTTCCTTCCATAAGCTAGAGTCTACAAAACTTAAGGCTTCTTGGTAGATTTAGGATCCTCATCTATAAGGTACATACATACAAACTGATAGTCAATATCATTTGACCTCTCAACTAAAAAAGTAGTTAAAATACCAGGACCAAAATTTTTCTCAATTCTCTATCTCTTACTTCTTCTTGGTTCTATAACATGAATTCTATCTGTGTTACTAACAACTACAATGTCAAACATACTACTAGAACCTATATCATGCATACTATTAGACAAAGAAGGCATGGAAATAGAATCATTCTCACAATTAACTGTTCCAACAAATTCAACATTTCCCTTTTTCAAAGGAAAAACATGCTAAAAAAATTCCATATCCCTATATTCATACATAGATCTATCATTCAAGCACATAAATCTGTATGCAGCGCTATTTTGTACATAACCAATAAACAACAATCAAAAGTTTTAGATCCTACCGTAGGTATCTTGAATGGAGGATATGGAACCTTAGCCAGACATCCCCATACCCTCAGATAAGAGAGATTAGGTGCATATCCCTTCCAGAGTTCGTAAGGCATCTTATCCAATTTTTTATGAGGTACTCTGTTAAAAATAAAACAGGCAGAAAGCACAGCTTCCCCCCACATGTTATCAGACAATCCAAAACTTAACAACATAGCATTCATCATTTCCTTAAGAGTTCTGTTTTTACGTTCTGTTATACCATTTTGTTGTGGTGAATAAGGAGTAGTAAATTCATGAATAATACCATTTGATTCACAAAATTCTTTCAGTATATTATCACTATATTCACCACCTCTATCTGATCTTAACCTCTTTATCCTTTTATCTGATTGATTCTCTACTTCTGCTTTATATTTCAGAAACATACTACCAGTTTCATCTTTTGTCTTTAAAAGATAAATTCTAGTATATCTAGAAAAATCATCAACAAAAGTAATGTACTAATTTTTTCCACCTCTATTTGTGGTGTTTTTGAAATCAGCTAAACCAGAGTGAATCAATTCTAGTAATTCTGTACTTCTAGAAGGCTTAAAAGGTTAAACTTTGATTCTACACAAACAGGACATTTACTAGTTTCATGTGTTTCAGATGCATTAATCAATTTCAAATCCTTAAGTTTCTTAACTGATGCAATATTCACATGACTTAGTCTACCATGCCATATATCAAGAGATTCAACTATGTAAGCAGAATTAGAAGTACTTGCATTCATCATATTTGAAATAGAGACAGTATTCGGTACAAAAAGACCATCAGCAAGATATCCCTTACCAACAAAGTCTCCATTTTTGGTGAGGACAACCTTGTCAGCTTCTAGAACAATCTTAATCCCAACCTGATTCAATATACTTCCAGACACCAAGTTCCTACGTAGGGAAGGTACATACAATATCTTACTTAAGGATAAAGTTTTTTCAAGGATTAATTTTAAAGAACCTTCCCTTTTCTAAGCACTCCTGTTGTGGCCGAGTTACCTATGAATACACATTCTCTATCAACAGTGTCCTCGTAGTCATGGAAGAGCTCTCGATTTGAACAGAAATGTCTTGAAGCTCTGGTGTCAAGTATCCAATCAATTTTGTTTTCCACTAGGTTTGCTTCCACAACAGCAACAATTACGTCACCTTGTTCAACAAGATTAGCTTGTGGTGTGGGTTGCTGATTTGGTCTTCCTTTCCTTTGACTACATTGGTAGGATTTGTGCCCAGGTTTTTCGCAGACATAGATTAGTTTTTTTCTTTTCAATCTTCCCATCAGCAATTTTGTGATGTCCATTCTCTGGAAAGATTGCGATGTTCATTCTTCTAGAAAGAATTAATCTTTCCAGATTGCTTCTTATGATTTTTGGATCTGTCTTTATAAAAAACAATAAAAGATTCACCCAAGTTAGCATTAACTGAATTTAAATTACCAAAAATTAGCTTATCTTTTAGCATGTTGGCTTCTTTCATGCACATGTGATTGATCAGCTCCTAGAGTGTCAGATCCTTCTTTTTATGTTTTAGATGATTTCTGTAGCCGCTCCAAGATGGGGGAAATTTCTCAAGTAGCATATTAGCTTGTAGAATCTCACACATTTTCATGCCCTTGGTTAGAACGTTTGCCACTAAATTTTCATACTCATGTATCTGCTCCACTATTGGTTTCTTGTCTGTCATTTGGAATTGAAGCCATTTACCAACAACATATTTTTTGCGACCAGCATCATCTCCTCCATATCAGGACTCCAATGTACTCCAAATTACCTTTGCTGATTTTTAGACCACGAATAAATAAAAAATTGAATATGTTATATGATTCAGTAGATGGTCGCGGACTGTCTTTTTGTCTTCTCATACTTATCAGGATCAATTGTGGACTGATTTGATTGATCAGAAACATCAATGGGTTAAACGGAGGATTTTGGATCAAAGATAGTGCTCACCTTTTCGATAGGCACTTCTATGGTGATGATGTAATCAATCTTCAACTGGTCGAAGAAGATTAATATTTTTTAGACCAGCGGCGATAATTTGCTCCGTCTAGTGGTTCGAGCTTGGACAGATTAGGGAGAAGCTTATCATTCTTGATCAACATCTGTGATATTTGCTTTCAGATTATTAAATCAAATGTCACGAATGTTACTACGCCGTGGAAGAACCACTACCCTAAAAGCAAATACGGCACGACCTCGGTGCTAATCACTTAAGCCGGTTGCTCCCCAAGGTTAATGTAACCTCCAAATTCAAGCGTGCAATCGTCGAAAAAAGGACTATAATTGAAGAGAAGGTTGCTTAGAACAATAGAAATGAAATGGAGAAGGAATAATAAATTTGTTGTGTCTTATTCACAAATATGAACGTGTTTATATAAAGGAGGAGAGGAGGACACCAACAGACAAAACGAAATGGATGGAAATGGAACGGCCCGTTAACGGATTAAAACGGAGCAGTTCGTTAACGGACGAAAACCAACGATCAGTTAATGAGAAAAAACTCCAACGGTCAATAGGATAAGTAATAAAAACTTAATTCTTTTTTGCATAAGTGTGGTTACCCAAACCTGCCCGTCCAACCAGACAAATAACGGTGATGCATGCATGTGGTGAAAGAGTTATACTTCCACCGTTAACTCACTTTGAATTTTTATCTAGAATGCCTTGGTATTTATACCCACTAGGCAATTCAAAAACTATCAATGTGGGACGAAACTTCCCACTCTTCTTTAC
The DNA here is from genome assembly GCF_009727055.1 of Benincasa hispida. NCBI lineage: Eukaryota > Viridiplantae > Streptophyta > Magnoliopsida > Cucurbitales > Cucurbitaceae > Benincasa > Benincasa hispida. Next base: position 7,542,773 of record NC_052353.1, read on the forward strand.
TTTTCCTATGGACCTAAGCCCAAAAGTCATTTCCAACACTTCTTCAATTGAAAAAATGACAAACAAAGAGACATGGAGATGGGGAAGAAAGGACAAGAGAGAGGAGAAAATGAAAGAGGGGAGAGAGAGAAGAGAGAGAAGAGAGAGAAGTGGAAAATAGTTAAAAATATATATATATATATGTTTTCCAAGTCATCCCGTCACATCATATTTTAATTAATTTAACACTTACACGTAATATATTTATTAGTTGAGAGATTTAATATGTTTATTAGTTGAGAGACCTTTTAAACCTATTCTTGAAAACTCAAGGACGAAAAAAGCTAATTTGAAACATTAAGACCAAATGCACCTATTTCTAAAAAATTAAGAACCAAAAAGTATTTTCCCCTTTTCTTTGGAAAAATTGCATAAACCACCCCTAAACTATATGGTTGATTACAATCACACCTTTTAACTTTCAATTTGATCAATTATGCCCTTTTAATTTGTTAATGGTTGTAATTAGCCCATTGTTTTTAAATCAACAATTATGATTGAGCATTTTAAAATTGAAAAAAAATAAAAATAAAAATTCTCTCTCATCTCACATCCCTTCCTCTCTCATTTATCTTCTCTCTCCACCTTCCCTCTCCATTTTCATCTTCATCTTCCTCTTCCATAATCAAAATCTGAGTCTGAATCCACATCAACAGTCTAAAGCCCATTAGTAATGGAATCCACAATTTGCATTGTTGCATCCACCTCTGAAACCTGATTGAAGCTCTTGAGTTTGTGGGTAGGGTTGTTAGATTGAGTTTTGGGATAGACTTGAAAAGGTTGAGAGAGGAAGTGGAGTGATTGTGTGGTGCTTGTTTCTATTCAATTGTTAAACCCACCCAAGAGGCATGATAGAAGAGGGAAGGGAAATCAGAAAAATAGAATCAGAGAGAGGGATTACAATTGGGGGAGGTTCGAGGAGACTCAAAGAAGAAAGAGAAATGTTAAGATGGATGAGATGGGTGAAGAGAAGAAGAAAAGTTGGAGAATGAAGATGAAAGAATTGAGGAAATTAGAAAGAAAGAAAGAAGGTATTTGAGTGAAATGAAGAAGGAAGAAGAGGAAATGGGGACTGGTGGTCGGATAAGATGGAGGAATGATGTGGCAACGTCATGATAGAGAAAAGGGTTTACTATGTTAAGAAAGAGAAAACAGTAATGGAAGAGAAGAGAGAGAAAGATAGTTATTTTCTGGTGATTTACAAAAAAAATGGGGGGGGGGG
>NC_052353.1:7544053-7604895 GCF_009727055.1 Benincasa hispida
GGAAGATGAAGATGAAGAGGGAAGGTGGAGCGAGAAGAAAGAGGATAGAGGAAGGGGTATGAGATGAGAGATAATTTTTATTTTTACTTTTTAAATTTTAAAATACTAAATCATAATTATTAATTTAAAAACAAGGGGCTAATTGCATCCATTGACAAATTATAAGGGCATAATTGATCAAACTAAAAGTCGAAGGGTGTGAATGTAACCTAACCTATAATTCTGGGGTGGTTTATGTAGTTCTTCTTCTTCTTCTTCTTCTTCTGTCCATGTATTATTTAATTGATTACTTAAATAGAGAGAGCACCATCCCTTCAAAATTTGGGATCAAAATAAAAAATTGTCTTACTTTTGCCAAATTGAGCTAACTCAATAACAAAGTATTAGAAGTGTGAAAAATTAAATCGGTGGGCCAAATCGACATGACGTGGTTCAATTTGGATTGGGTCGATTTTTATCAAAACTTTAAAAGAATCGAACCAAGCAGTTGTTCGACCTTGGTTTACCGTATAAAACCCTAAAAATAGGTTCCTTATATTATTTTAGCTTCACCTGCCTACATCCCTTTCTTCCTTTCTCTCTCTTACATCTCCTCTCTGTCTTTCAGTGTGATATCTCTCACATCCCCTCTCTCTCACTTCCATTCTCGATCTCTCTCACTTCCATTCTCGATCTCTCTCACTCTAACACGAAGAAGAAAAAGAAGTTTGAAGAATTTTTTTGTTTAAATATCTGTCCACCCAGAAGAAAAAGAAGGTGGTTTTTTAAAAGATCTGTCCCACCCAAAAGAAGAAGCTTTTTTAAAGATTTGTCTCACCCATAGATGATAAAGAAGAAAAGGTGTTCTCCATTTTTTTTTTTAATTTTGAATATTATTTAATATATTAGAAATCTAAGATGGATCTGACCCAATTCTAACTAGCTTAGGTTGGGTATTCTTCGTACACAACCAACCTCAGACTGGATTGGGTCATTTTTAAAGAGGATTCAACCCAACCTAATGTTGGGATTTTTGCCTTTAACTCATGGCTTATAATTTTGTAAACAAATTATTAACTTACATAAATAAAGTGTTATTTATATGACATTTAGACTTGCATAAATCAATCCAAAAAACTAAGATCCAAAGTTATTTAATGTAACTTGAATAGTATGTGATTGACATACTGATGGATCATATTCATGTAATAACTTAAAAGGTCTATAGTATATGGATAAGATTAGGTACCTTATGGCCCACTTTGTAAACCTTACAAACGATCTGATCCAAATCGTTCATGTAGAGAAATGCGAGTGACGGTATCATAAACAATGAGTTTGTATAAGATTGGAATGCGAAATACTTAATCTCTCTTTGTAACACCGTTAACTGAAGAGATTAATATTTCAAACGATGACCATATGTAACTCGATCTTATTCTTGAGTGAATTATAGACTCTTGCCTATGAAGAATCATCCTTTGATTGTATGGTTGAGAGTGGCCCAAGTCATCGACTCAATATGCCTACAATTTTACGAACGAGATTGAGTGAGGAGCTAGGAAAATAGCTACACAAGATGGAACTCACTACTTCTCGCCTTTAAGGTAAGTATATAAGTTGTTCCCTTAAGTGCTAACTCTAGGACTTGAACAATGGGACCTCATCGTCTCACTGGCTCGAGAGGGACTTAGTTTATGGTTGGATAAGAAAATATTGTTCATTAGAGAATTAGTGGTATTTAAGGAGCAAGAGGTAAGTATAGGGGTAAAATGGTAATTTAACCTAACTATAATTATGAACACCTTGTGAATAATCAACTTACTTGTAATGGTTATATGAGTGATATAATATTTAATATAATTAATTCATTGTTAATATATATCATTATTTAGTTATTTATTGCAATTTAATTAAATTAAATTTGATACAATGGTGCCACCCAGAGTGCCTTATCTTGGTGCCATTATGGATACAACCTACTTTGTTATAGTTACAAATGGTTTGATCCAAACTGGTCACGTGGAGACATGTGAGTGGGAGTATCCTACATAAAGAGTTTGTATAAGATCGATCTTAACCTGAGTGAGTTATGAACTCTTGTTTGCGATGTCTCGTCCTTTGATTTGCATGGATGAGAGTGACCTAAGTCGTTAACTCAATATGCTTACCATTTCGGGAACTTGACTAAATGAGAAGCTGGGACTTAAAGGAACAACTTCTCTACTATCTCTAGGGATGAGTAGAAGTGAATTCCATCTTGCACTCTATGTCCCCATCTATCTAGCCGATCTTACCCCTAAAATGGGAGGCTTATTGAACCGGCACTGTTGAGCCAACCCTCACCTATGAAATCTAAGGATAATCCCAAATAAACAGGAGTTTATAGTTAGCTCAGGATTCAGGTCAAGTTACCTTAGATCATCGCTTTGAAATAGTCAGTCTTAAACAGTAAACAACATTATAAAGTAAAAGTGACTTATTTCTTGGTCTCGTCTTATATAAACTCTTTGCACATGACACCCTCATTCATATGTCTCCACATGAATGTTTCAGGATCACATCGTTTGTACTAAATACAAAGTGGGTTGCATTCGATGGTGTCTCCAAGATAAGGTACCCAACCTTATCCATATAGTATAGACCATTTTGGCTATCTACTCAAACTTGATCCACTTTTATGTCGCTACATAAAGTCCAAGTATTCATGTAATAGCCATGGATCTTAGTTTATTGGATTTGGGTTCTTTCTAAAAATGAAATGGGCAATTCATATATTCAATAACAACTTTATTGAATAAACCTCAATAACGTCTTTATTGATAACAGAATAAGTTTATTGTTTACAAACCATGAGTTTTAGGACATAAAACCCAACAATCTCAAGGAAAAAGGCGATGGAGGAAAAAAATGAGGAAGAGGATAGGGCAGGCATTTATATAGATAATGCAGTTTAGGATTTTAAAGCGTTGCACTTGAGTGTAGTTGCTTCAAAACGTCGCATTGAGTGGAGAGAGATGCTTACATCCACCTAGCATTTGAATGTTACACTGCCTATGAGATATTTCTCGAGAATGCAAGGATTCAAAGAAAACACAAGCAATCAGTTCATTCAACAATCAACAAAAAAATCACGAAAGTAAGGATTCATTTAGGTCAAGCAATCACATAAGGATTCATTTAGGTCAAGCAATCACATACTTAGAATCATTCATTTAAGCTAATTATAGTACTCTTAAAGTAGAATTAAAAGAAAGTAGAGTAAAAGAAAGCATCTTTGGATAGATAAGCTTGCTCGCCGTAGGGACCTTTCGATGCACGCTCCTCATAGCTGCTTGCTTAGGTAAATTAAGGCCTTTTCTCTCTCAATAGAACCTCCATAATATGGCTTGACCCATTGGTCGTTCACCTTAAATGCATTGGAACCATCTCTACTCATCAGCTGAACTGTTCCATTCGAGAACGCTTCTTTAATGATAAAACAGCCTGACCATCTAGATTTCAACTTTCTTGGAAACAAATGCATCTGTGAGATAAACAATAAAACCTTTTGCCCAGTAAACAAACTTTTCTTACTAAGGCATGGTCATGCAACACTTGGTCTTCTCTTTGTAGATCTTTGTGTTTTCATAGGCTTGGAGTCAACATTCTTCTAATTTGTTTAGTTGTAGTTTCTTGCCTCTCAAGCCAATTCCAAGTTCAAGTTCAGTTTCTTGATCACCCATTGAGCTTTGTACTTAAGTTCCAATGAAAAATGGCAGGCTTTTTCAAACACCAGTGTATAAGGAGACATCCTAATGGGAGTCTTGTATGTCGTGCAGTAAGCTCAGAGCGCTTCATCTAGCTTTTGCACCCAATCTTTTCGAGATGCGTTGACAACTTTTTCCAAAATCGACTTGATCTCCCTATTAGAAACTTTAGCTTGTCCATTTGTTTGTGAGTGTTAAGCAGTCGCCACCCTATGTTTGACATTAAATTTGATTAGAACCTTAGGCATGATGCGGTTAATAAAATGCAAACCTTCGTCATTGATCAAAGTACGTGGGGGTACCGAAACACAAGAAGGTATTCTTTGTTAAGGACTTTGAGACCGTCGATGCATCATTCTTGGCACAGGAAATGGCCTCTACCAATTTGGAGACGTAACTGACTGCTACCAGGATGTATGCCCGCAAGATGAAGGGAAAGGGCCTATAAAGTCGATCCCCCAAACATCAAAGATCTCAATTTCAAGAATACTGGTGAAGGGTATTTCATTCCTTGTAAATTTGTTTCCAGTGTGTTGACACATATCACATTTGATCACAAATTCTCTGGCATCTTTGAATAAAGAAACTCAAAAGTAACCATTCTGAAGGATTTTTGCAGCAGTCCTTTATCTGCTAAAGTGCCCTCTATAATCGGAGTCATGCCACTACAAGAGGATGTGCTTCATCTCGCCATCTTGTACATACTGACACAAGATGTGGTCAAGTCCAAGCTTGTACAAATGGGCCTCATCCCAATAGTAGAATTTGTAGTCATGGACTAATTTCTTCTTCTGTTACACTGTAAAGTCTTCAGGCCATTCTTTTGCTAATCGTTAGTTTTCATAATATCAGCATAACACAGTTCTTTATCATCTACCCTTAACAATTGTTCATCAGGTAAATGTTTTCCATTTTTTTTCAAGTTTTTTTGGAATTTTGTGTTCTTCAAACGTGATAGGTGATTAGTAACCTAATTTTCAGTTCCTTTTTTATCCTTTATATCTAAGTCAAACTCTTACAGCAATAGGATCCAACGAATTAGCCAAGATTTGGCATCCTTCTTTGCCATCAAATATTTGATGGCAGAGTGATCAGTGTAGACAGTCATTGTCGATCCCACTAAGTATGTGCAAAATTTGTCTACAGCGAAAACCATTACCAACATTTCCTTCTCAATAGTGGTATAGTTTTCTTGGGAATCGTTCAATGTCTGTTTGGCATAGAATATTTGATGCATGATTTTGTCCTTCCTTTGCCAAGCACTGCCCCACCACATAGTCGCTAGCATCACACATCAGTTCAAATGGATGCGTCCAATCAGGGGTGACTAATATTGATGTTGTGGTCAGCGCATGCCTTAGCGTCTCAAACACTTGTTAACAATTTTCATCAAATTCATACAGCTTGTTAGCTTTGAGTAATGCACTGAGAGGTTGGGCAATCTAAGAAAATCCTCTAACAAATCATCTGTAAAAACTAGCGTGTCTGAGGAAGCTTCTAGCCACTTTATCATTAGTAGGGGGTGGCAACTTTACGATGACATCGAGTTTTCACTTGATCTACTTCAAACCAGCCTTAGAAATCTTGTGACGCAACATTATTCCTTCAGTTACCATATAATGACATTTCTCCCAGTTGAGGACTAGGTTGATCTCTTCACATCTTTTTAATATAGCTCTAAGTTAGTCAAACATGTGTTGTAGGAATTATCAAAAACTGAAAAGTCATCCATAAAAGACTTCCCCAATTGCTCTAAAAGTTATGAAAAGATGACCATCATGCACCTCTGGAACGTTCTTGGCACATTGCAAAGTCCAAACGACAAACGCTAAAATGCAAAAGTCCCATAGGGTCAAATGAAAATTGTTTCTCTTGGTCTTCCGGTGCAATCATAATTTAATTGTAGGAAATATATCCATTTAGAAAGAAAAAAAACTCATTCGCTGCCAATTTTTCTAGCATTTGGTCAATGAAAGGTAGAGAAAAATGGCTTTCTTCGTGGCGAGGTTCATCTTTTTATAATTCATACAAATATGCCAACCAGTCACAATCTTGGTTAGAATTAGCTTGTTCTTGTTATTTGCAACTACATTAATTCCTCCCTTCATAGGAACGCAGTGAACATGGCATACCTAGATGCTAACAGAGATCAAGTAAATGATTCCTACGTCGAGGCACTTGATAATTTCTTTCTTTACAACCTCTTTGATAATGTGTTAAGCCTACGTTGGCATTTTTTAGAGCTCTCTTTCGCATCCTCTAGGAAGATCTTATGCATGCAGTATGTGGGGCTAATTCCACATATATCTCCGAGCGTCCATCCAATGGGCTTGATGTATTTCTGTAGCAGCTACAAAAGAAGCTATTTGTCAACATAGATCAACACAAAGGAGATAATAACAGGTAAAGTGTTATTATTTCCCAAGTAGCATATTTCAAATGACCAGGTAGAACTTTATATTCTAAGGAATGGGGCACCTAGGGGAAGGACTGCCTTTTGCAATATCTTTGTCGGTCAAATCTAGTGGTTAAATTTTGCTGTCATCTCATTCACTGCACATACATCTTCAATCACATATAATTCTCTATTCTCCTCGATTTCTAAATTGTCCAGGTCATTTTCATCAAACTCACTATGTAATTCAACTTCTTCAACAAACTGATAAGATTGTAACTCATTTGGATACTTCTATGCATTAACGACATTAAACTTGAATTCCTGGTCAACAATACGAATAGTTAATTTGCCTTCATGCACGTCAATCAACGCTTGTCTAGTGGACAGGAAAAAGTCGTCCCAAAATGATTGGGATTTCACTATCTACTTCATAATCTAGAATATGAAGTCAGTTGGGAATATGAATTTGTCCACTTGGACTAACACATTCTCTATCTTTTATTGGCTTTTTGGCCCTTAATCTCAAATTAATTAATTAATTAATATTTTTATGATAACAAACTTGAATTTATTCAAAAAAAATTTCGTGTTTTAAATAGTCTATTGCTTGGAGTCTAGAACAACGATTCCAACGAAATTTGAATAACTCTAATCGGGGTTCAAACGAAGAAGATATAGTCGAAAAAAGCTTAATAGAAAAATAGTCGAGGTGATGACGTGGCGGTCAAATCATCAAAATAGACCCAATTGAAAGGTACCACTTAGAATAATGAAGGAGTAACACATGGTGGGCTTTTGATTTTTGGATGGGTTTTAAAAAGAAAATGAATTTAATATTATTTTATATTTGTGTCTGACGACTAGTTTTGGACACTTGGTGAACATTTGTATTTTGTTAGGTTTTAAAAGAAATGATTTTAAAAGATATATATTGTTACATTTTTTTTTCTTATGTCTAATGGCTAGTTGAGTTTAAGTCTTCACCATTCAATTTCCTTTTACCAACATCCAATGGCTCAAATTGAAATTGGTTTTTACCAATTTCTCTCTCTTTTTAAACACTTCATCTTCTCCAAATTTTTAACAACAATTTTATATTATTTTCAATCCTTCATAACTCAAAGCCACCATTCTTATTCTCCCTTTAAACTTCAATTTTCTTCTTTTCATCTAATTCTTTAGAGAGATATTTTATGTACCGTGAGGATTAGTTTGTTATGAGCTAAAATTTGTAAATCCATTCTTGTAGAGAGTTTGTCAAGTGTGCTCTTTATTTTTCCAAATTATTGTAAGAGTTGCTCTTGATCCCCAAAAAAGAGTCATTATAACGGTTTGATCCTCAACCGTGGAAAGGATTAGGTTTGTTCTTGCGCTCGAAAAAAAAAACGGTGTAGAGTTTGATTCTAAGCCATTGGAAGACTCAAGTTCGTAGTAATATACCCAAACGAAGCTTGGAAAGTGGATGTAGGCCGGTTATGTCGAACCACTATAAAATCATGATGTCAATTTCTCTATTTTTCTCCTATTTAATTTTGCAATTAATTTATTATTATCTTTTATTTACATGAAATTAATTGCTCATGTTTGGCTATTTTTATTTTTGCATATTTATATTACCAACCTTGTTATGGAAATGAAGTTGGATGCTTGAATTTGTTAATGTCATATTGGTTAGTTAAGTGAATATATATGTATGAAACTATTATTTAAATTACTGGTTTTTTCAAGAAGTATATTGATTTGTTTAACTAGGCCCACTTGGTAGGTTGCCCATACGGATCCTACAATTGGTATCAAATTGCACTCTTGTTTGTGAAAACAATTTTCATAAACCATTTTAGGTTAATATTCATTGTTTGAGTTCTAACTCCTACAATTGCTATCAAAACAAGGAGCTCTTCTACATAAATCATTTTTCGAATATTATTTTGATATATAAAGTATCTTGTTGATATTTATGAAAAATTATTTGAAAAGCTTAATTGCTAGAGCTATGGTAACTTTAAATGGTGATTCTATTCATAGACCCCTCTTCTTCAATGGAAATAAAAATTATGATGTGTAGAAAAATCAAATGAAAACATTTATGCTTGCTATGGATTCAATATTTTATATGTTTGTCAGCATGATTTGGAAAATTTGGAATTGAATAGTGAATTGTTTATGTTTAATGCCAAAACTATGAATATCATATATTGTGTATTGGATAGACAAATATGTGACAAATTTGACAAATCATTTTGTATATGCATATGGTATTTGGAATTTTCTTGATAATATATATAGCTTAGAAAATTCTGCTTGCAGTATTAATGATTTATTTGATGTGGAAGAGAATTATAATTCTCAAAATCCAGAAAAATTCCATAAAGTAGAAAAAGAAAAATGTGATGGATCTTCTTTGTGCTCAATGGCTCATTCGGATGAAGATTTTGGTGATGAAAGTGAGGTAAATAATAAATCTCTTTCCTATGATGAGCTATATGATGTTCGAAGATATGCAACATGATTTAGAAAAAGTTAGCTCTAAATATCTAAAATTATCAAAGAAGTTTAAGGCTTTGTCTATTGAGAATTAATCATTGATAAATTAAAATGTTTGCTTGAAAAATGGAGCTAATAGCATGTTGTTGCAACATAATAATATTGATGTTGGTTGTGTTGAGAAATATGACTTGAATTATAGAATTAAGTTTCTTGAAAATGAGAATGAACTTAAGTCTTATCATGCGAATTGAAAATGGAGTTAATGATTTGAGGAATGAAAATGAGAAACTTAGATCTTATTCTTTGGAATTGAAAAGCGAAATTGCTAGTTTGAAAAGATAAAATGATTGATTTGGAATATAGCAATATAGCACTAGAAAAAGAGAAAGTTGCTTTTGTTGATAAGATTAAATTTCTTGAATGTGATGTTGATGAGAAAAATAATCTTTTGCATATGCTTAAAGAGAAAGAATTGCTTGCTAACAAAGAGCTTGAAATTACATGTAACACCCCGCACATTTTTTTAGTAATAATGTAATTTCAGTAACTTTATTATTTGGAATTTCAGTAATTGTTATTAGTTGGAGGGCATTTTTGGAATTTTGGACTTCAAGTATAAGTGGGGGAATTTAATTGTTGGCATGAAATTATTCAATTTGAAAATTAATGGCAGGAATTAATTTTTTTTCAAACGGAAAAGAATTTAATAGTATAAAATGGAAAAGAATTAAATGTAATTATATTTACTTCCTTTTTTGTTTTTTTTTTTATTATTATTATTGTTTTTTTTAAAAGTCAAACCCCACCCTTTTTTCTTTCTCACGTTCGTGAGCCCGTCCGACGCTGCCCAAAGCTGCCGTGTCAATTTCTTCTTCATGACCTCCGTCCACTACTGCTCAAGCGTCGTTCGCTTTTGCCGTCACTGGATCTATCGATTTGGGTAAGATTTCTTCCATTTGGGTTTGTTTTCGATTGATTCTTGAATACTCATTTACTTTTGGCATCAATTGGTTGATACCCATTGTGTTTCAACTTTGGATTCAAGTTTGTGAGGGTATTGAGGTGTTGTTCAGTGAAGTTGGAGTTTGTTTTAGAGAGTTTTGATAATTTTTATGCTTTGATTACCCTTTTGTGGATTAATTTTGGTTGTTGAGAAATTTTGGTAAAGTCATTCGTAAGTGATTTTTGACGAAGCTACATATGGATAATTTATTTGAGAAATTGGTAGTAAAGTATGTATTTGATTCAAGCTTTAATCATGTAAGCCTAATTTCAAATTATGATTAGGAGGTTGATTCAAGAATTTCATTTAAGATGAAAAGTTTGGTTTGCTAATTATTTGGGCTTAAAATTGGAGGTTTGGAAGGTGAATTCGAATTGAACCACACCTTAGGTAAGGTTATCGGGAAATATTTTGTCATATTTGGGTATTTGGAATTTGGCCTTAACTATTAATTTTAAAGCTTGGTTTATGTTTAGGCTTGATTAAGGATTCAAAAATTTCACAAAGATTCAATTGCTTTTGGTTCGACCTAATATCAAGGTAAGTAATCTTACTACTGGAACTGTCCACGGGCCAGACATTCGATGTATGCTAGCATGTTAAATGAAGGTTATGGCAGAATGACAGCATGAAAGATTGATAGTATAACATGATTAAAGTATGTTTTGTTACGAGATCCGACTTATTTATTTATGCACATAGACACTTGAATGCTAGTATGAGATGGTATGTTCTTCCATGGTTGTATTTGATCTGATGATGTTCAGGTATACATATATGTTGTAGAGCCATGATGTTGAGGTATATGTGTATGTTGTAGAGCCATGATGTTGAGGTTTATATGTATGTCATAAATTCGTAGAGTGATGATTATGATGTTGAGACTGTGCAAATGTCCTTAATGATTAGTTAGATGTCCATTAGATTTTGTGTTTCCTTCGGGACTTATCAGTTTGTGTTTCCTTCAGGATTCACCAGTTTGTGTCTCCTTCGGGATTCATCAGTTTGTGTCTCCTTCAGGATTCATCAGAGGTAGTGGGCATACTTAACTACGGTAGGATAGAACTCAGTCTCCTTCTTGTTTCATGTGCATATATGCCCAGCCTGACCCCAGTAGTGGGGTTACTTACTGAGTATTTTATACTCATTATTTCTCATATTGTTGTTTCAGATAAGGGTAGAGATGCACCAACGATGGTCAAGCGGAATTCGTGATCGAGCCATTGGGACTAGTTTTTACACTTCTGCCCATGAGATTTAAAGTTCTTTTCATGTTTCTCTTAATTTTTAATTTTGATGTTTAAAACTTACTTTTAAGAATCGTTTTTTAGATTTATTTATTATCCTTTATGATTTATGAGTACCCTACAATTGATTTAGTATTTGAATTTAATGAAAGTCTTTTGAACTTACCTTATTTGATTAGCATTTATTTCACCATAACCGAGTGCCGTTTTGAGTTCCATGCATGCATGTATTTAGTAACGGCCTAACTTAAATCCTAGGGAGTCGGGTCATTACAGTTGGTATCAGAGCCAATGTTTTGGGTTCTGTAGACTGACTTACTATGTAAGTCTAGATTGTCCTTATGGCCCATGAACGGATTCCTCGTCATTGCTAGGTATGTCATATCAATTACAAGTTTTATGATAGTTGTGCATTAAAATATTTGTTTAGCTTAAATGCACCAATTATGTTCTAATGCTAGGTCAGTGACTCATTAGAAGTTATTATAAGAGGATTATCAGGTACGACATTACAAAAGGAGAAAAATAAAATAGAGTAAATTATGGGGTCAATTGGCGCTAGTTAATCTCATGAAAATTATGTTAGAAACAAACAAATATATACCTCAGTTCAGCAATGCTAAAGATTGATGAAACTATGTAGAGTTATGACAATTTAGGAATGAAGGTATTTAAATGTTTAAGCCAAAGAATAAAATTGTCAAGACAAGAATTGATCAAGAACTAGTGTTATGTTTTGTGTTGGATATTGCAATCGTATAAATTTCTTCACAGACCACATACTCAAGTAAAAGGTTAAAAGTTGTTTTATGGTTAAGAAGGAGAAAAAGAAGAGACTATGGATTTATTAAAGGTTTTGAGATATTAAAACCAAACATTTTGAGAGAAATTTTGGAAAGGATTAATAAGATAATCACTTTGGTAATACTACAACTTGATGGATTAGGTAAAGTATGTGCAGTGATATGAAGGATTCTTTTGGAATATCTAGCTAAGTTGATGTCATTAAAGGAAGCTAAAATAGTTGGACATGACCTTAGACTTAAAGGGGTTAAAGTAAGGTATTATTTGTTTAGGTTGAAGGATTATTTTAGTATACCTAGACTAAACCCAAAGTCTTATTATGTTAAGGAGATCTAAGTTAGACAGATTTGAAGAAACAAAAGTATTTTGGAGTTTAAACATATGCAAATTGGCAAAGAGGAATTCTACAAGATGAAAATTCTTAGTGAGAGAGATAATATTTATGGAGGAGTTAAGTAAAATATAATTTAATAAAGAGATTATGTTCCATGTGTCTTGAATTTAATGGTTTTATCATAGATAAGTGTGAATGAGAGAAAAGTATCCAAGAAAGTTTACTCTTTTGGAAAGGGAAAGAAATTTAATGTGTTCGAAACTCCTAGTTAAGTATGGTTTGAAGGCTTGATAAGAGGGGTTACAAAGTATTTGTTTTAGTGTAAAAGAAGAATACCTCATTATCATGTGGAACTTTAGGACAATATGTGTTAGATAGAGAGATAGCTTATGTAGGTGATTGGTATGAAACTTTGTTTTAACACAAGAATCTATTACCGAAATAGAAGGTTGAGAAGGGATAAATTAAAATGGAGTTACTAGTAACAGTAGATGTTTGAGTTGATATGGTATGTTGAGACTTCATTAGTTAAGACTTAAAACATTGAGGGCATTAGTAAGATTTAAGGGATTTTGACTTTGTGTGCAAATGTTAGAAATATGAACTAGCAAGACCATCAATTTGATTGAGAAAAGAAAATAATCCAACTCGAGGTAGACAATAATGGTATATGCACAAAAGTAAGTAAGTTGGATCTTCCAATATAACCATTGGTATAAGGGATAGACTTGGCAATAAAGTTGAGTTGATAGTAAGAAGTTATTAAAAGTGGGTTTGGAGCATTACAAGATAGTATATATTCTCTTGCATGGGCAATGAGTTAACTAGCTTTAGGGAGTACGAGTAATCCAAGTTAGGACTTATGAATCAAGAAGGTTTTATCGTTAAAAAAAATGACTTCAAGGATCAATTATGTTTATTACAAGATTATGAAAATGTGTTATCAATTGACTTATGCTTTAGCATCCAGGGACTTCAAAACCTCATTTTCGGGGGAAATTCTGGACTCGTTCGTAGCGGGGTCTAAGTAATGATATGTGATTATTTCAAACCTAAAGAATAATATGAGGATGGCTCAAGCAAGTTTTATAGCTCATGACAGCATAAAGCCTCATGATGAGTTTCTCATGAATGTGAGACTTAATTAGACAGAGTTATTCTCAGACATGTAGACCCTAGGAAAGACATCACAGTTGGCACTTCTAGAGTAGAAGCAGTTTTCAGTTGACTAGATTTGTTCTGGTACGTATCTTCAGATGATGCATTATATAGTATGATCAGTTTCTTCACTGCACATATGAAGTTTTTCCTGTGACATGGTAGGCTCAGATATATGTTTTTAGTATATAAGACTTTCTTAACTTCATGGCCATTTTCACAGTTCTTAGCTTGGACGTGTAGAAGTGTTGCTAATTTTCAACATCTTAAGTTTCATAGTTATTTATGGAAGGGGTTGTTACACCTCTTTTGGCACTAGTTTGAGCTATGTCAAACGATGACCTTCGTTTTGCATCTAGTTTTTTTTAAGAGTCTCCAGTTAGCATTGGGTACTCGATTGGATTTTGGTACAATTTTCACCCATAGATTGATGGTCAAATAGAATGCTGAACCAGATATTGGAAGATATGTTGGGCGCTTGTGCACTAGAGTTTTTAGGGAGTTGGGACTCTCACTTGCATTTAATGGAATTCGCATATAATAATAGCTATTAGACTGCCACTGGCACTTTGCCATTTGAGGCCCTATATGGGAAGAGTTGCCGGTCCCCTGTGTGTTGGGATGAGGTAGGAAAGAGGAAATTGTTAGGACCTGAATTGGTACAGACCATGAATGAGGCAATACAGAAGATCAGGGCTCGTATGCAAACAACTTAGAGCAGACAGAAGAGCTATGCCGATGTAAGATGTAAGGACCTGGAATTTGAGACTAGTGTGAAAGTGTTCTTAAAAGTGGCACCCATGAAAGGTATTCTAAGGTTTGGCAGAAAGGGAAGGAGTCCGAGATTCATTGGACCTTTCGAGGTCTTGGAGCGAGTTGGCCCGTAGCTTACCGTTGCATTGCCCTCAGCACTGTCTTCAGTTCATAATGCCTTCTAGTTTTGATGCTAAGGAAGTATGTGACAGACCGTCCATGTAGTTGACTACGAGCCTTACAGTTGAATAACTTGAGCTACGAGGAGAAGCCTATAGAGATCCTCACCAGAGAGGTAAAAACATTGCGCCACCGGGAGATTTTCGCTTGTGAAAGTCATGGAAGAATCATCAGGTTCAGAAGGCCACTTAGGAGTGAGAGAATGAGATGAGGGGCCACAGAAGCTTTTTCAAGAATGAACTTTCGAGGATGAAAGTTCTTTGAGGAAGGGAAGAATGTAACACCCACACATTTTTTAGTAATAAATGTAATTCAGTAACTTTATTATTTGGAGTTTCAATAATTGTTATTAGTTTAAGGGCATTTTTGAAATTTTGGACCTTCAAGTATAGTGCAGAATTTAATTGTTGGCGTGAAATTATTCAATTTGAAATTCAAATGGAAAATTAATGGCAAGAATTAATTTTCTTTTGAAAACAGAAAGGAATTTAATAGTATAAAACGGAAAGGAATTTAATGTAATTATATTTTACTTCCTTTTTTTGTTTATTATTATTTTATTAATTATTATTATTTTTAAAAAAGTCAAACCCCCACCCCCTTTTCTTCCTCACGTTTGTGAGCCCGTCCGATGCTGGCCCAAAGTCGCGTTCAGTTTTCTTCTATGACCTCCGTCCACCACTGCTTAAGCGTCATTCACTTTTTCCATCACTGGATCTATCGATTTGGGTAAGATTTATGCCGTTGGGTTTGTTTCAGTTCGATTCTTGAATACTCATTTACTTTTTGGCATCAATTGATTGATACCATTGTGTTTTCAACTTTGGATTCAAGTTTGTGAAGGTATTGGGGTGTTGTTCGGTGAAGTTGGAGTTTGTTTTAGCGAGTTTTGGTAAGTTTTATGCTTTGATTACCCTCTTGTGGATTAATTTTGGTTGTTGAGAAATTTTGGTAAAGTCATTTGGAAGTGATTTTTGACGAAGCTACATATGGATAATTTATTTGAGACATTGGTAGTGAAGTATGAATTTGATTCAAGCTTTAATCATGTAAGCCTAATTTCAAATTATGATTAGGGGATTGGACTCAAGAATTTCATTCAAGATGAAGAAGAGTTTGGTTTGCTAATTATTTGGCTTAAAATTGAGGTTTGGAAGGTGAATTCGAATTGGACCACACCTTAGATAAGTTTATCTGGAAATATTTTGTAATATTTGGGTGTTTGGAATTTGCCTTAACTATTAATTTTAAAGTTTGGTTTATGTTAAGGCTTGATTAAGAATTCAAGAATTTCACAAAGATTCAATTGCTTTTGGTTCGACCTAATATCAAGGTAAGTAATCTTACTATTGGAACTGCCCATGGGTCAGGCATTGGATGTATGCTAGCATGTTAAATGAAGGTTATGACAGAATGACAACATGAAAGATTGATAGTATAATATGATTAAAGTATTTTCTGTTACGAGATCCGAAATTATTTATTTATGCACATAGACACTTGAATACTAGTTGAAGATGGTATGTACTTCATGGTTGTATTGATCTGATGATGTTGAGGTATATATGTATGTTGTAGAACCATGATATTGAGGTATATCTGTACGTTGTAGAGTCATGATGTTGAGGTTTATATGTATGTCATAGATTCATCAAGTGATGATTATGATGTTGAGACTGTGCAAATGTTCTTACTAATTAGTTAGATGCCTATTAGATTTTGTGTTTTCTTCGGGGTTCATCAGTTTGTGTTTCCTTCGGGATTCACCAGTTGGTGTCTCCTTCGGGATTCACCAGTTTTGTGTCTCCTTCGGGATTCATCAGAGGTAGTGGACATACTTAACTACGTAGATAGGATTCAGTCTCTTTTTTTGTTTCATGTGCATATATGTGTCCCATGAGGACTAGAGCAAGTTTATATGTTTCACCAGAGGTGGGTATCTATTGAACATAGATGCCCAGCCTGACCCCAATAGTGGGGTTACTTACTGAGTATTTTATACTCATTCTTTCTCATGTTGTTGTTTTAGGTAAGGCTAGAGATGCACCGACGATGGTCAAGCGGAATTCGTGATCGAGTCACTAAGACTAGTTTTTACGCTTCCGCTCATGAGATTTAAAGTTCTTTTCATGTTTCTCTTAATTTTTAGTTTTGATGTTTAAAACTTACTTTTAAGAATAGTTTTTCAGATTTATTTATTATTTTTTATGATTTATGGGTACCCTACTATTGATTTAGTATTTGAATTTAATGCAAGTCTTTTGAACTTACCTTATTTAATTAGCATTTATTTCGCCATAACTGAGTGTCATTTTGAGTTCCATGCATGCATGTATTTAATAACGGCCTAACTTAAGTCCTAGGGGATCGGGTTGTTACATTACAAGAGAGTCTATTAAGAAATTGAATATAGGTGCTAAAAAGCTATATAAATTTATTGACTTGGGTAAACCTTGTAATGACAATAAGGGATTTGGGCTATATTGACAAAATTTCTTCATCTAGTTCTAAAAGTGTATTTATTAAAGTCACCCCTTGTATGTTTCAAAGTGTTTTATCTATTGTGCCTAAGGCTTATTTTAAATATGTGTCAAAGCATGAAAAATCTAGACGTATTCATGAAAAATCAAAATGTGTACCTGAATGCTAGATCAAGATGTACTTATATTGTGAATTTTGTGAACGAGCATGAAAAGGTTAGAAATGTTTTCAAAAAATCAAAGTTTATGCCTAAACATTCCAATGCCAAAACAAATGGCAAGAATAGTGCTAAATTTATGCCTAATCATAGGAATGTTAGAGATATGCATGTGAAACCAAAGTTTGTGCTTACATGTCATTTTTGTGGTGTTAAAAGTCATATTAGACCAAATTGTTTTAAATTGAACAATGCTCCTAGAAGAAGTTCTTAAATAAAAATAAGGTGCAAAATCATTTTATTAAGAATAAATTTTTGCCTAATGTGATTTGTTATTCATGTGGCAAAATTGGTCGTAATGTTGGAACTAATTTAAAATCGGTTCCAAAATCTTTGCTCATTAACAAGGAAGGACCCAAGAAACTGGTTCCAAAATATTTTGGTCAAGCTTTCTTTATAGGTGTGATTTCAAGAAGCAAATGGTTGTTGGAACTTCAAATTGGAAATATATTCAATTGGAGCAACTAATATAGCTTACTTGAATCAAACAAAGGAAAATAGCTTATTTTGTATCATTTATTTTTTTTATTGTTGAAATAGCTATTCTATTGGTATGTTTATGCAAATTTTATCTCCTGAATGGTCATAATTTGATATCTTGCGAATTACATTAACTATTGGATTTAATGCCATGAGAAATAATTGTATATTTATCTATGTGGCATTTGTATTCATTGCTTATTACTTGGTTTTTTTAGCAAGTTAAATGCTTGCTCTATCCCTGTGCTTTTTCTTGGAAAGTATTTAAGCGAAAAAATATTGAATTTTGCAAGAGATTGTTATTGTTTTGTTGATTAAGATATGGTGTTTAATCCTTTGGATGAAAATGAAATTGATTAAATTTGTATCAGAAGTTCTTTTTTAGCATGAATTATGCATATTGTTGAATGAAAATTATTTTGGAGTATGTTGTTTTGTCCTACGTTGAGAAAAATTGACTTGTTGTTTAGAAGAGTTGCTCAATTCTTTTTTTATAGGGAGAGTATCTACGAAACTAATACTTTCTTAATCCCCGTTAGCATTTTATTCAAGATTAATACAAATATATTTTTTATGTTCATGCTTATATTTGATTGATAATGCTCTCTTTGTGAATAATAGGTGATAATGTTGATTTGCTGATGTTTCTTTGCTTTATTTGGCATCATTATTTGATTTTCAATAATTGGTACTTATATTATAATATTTAATATTTTGGTATCTCAATTGCTTGAATTTTACTTGAATGGCTTTATTTCTTTATAATTATTGCTTTTTTTTTATTAGAAGGAGAATACTGAATTTTAATGAGATTTATACACTTTTATACATGAATTTCATATATTTGATGATGTTGATTCGCCATATTTCTTTATTATTGTGTACCCCTCTTATGCATATTATTTATCTTTTTAGGAGGAGTAATTGTCTTTGGACTAAAAATATGATTTGAAAGTTTATATTTCTACTCTCAAGTTGATTTATGTGCTTTTTTTTTCTTTGTTCATTATTAAGGGGGAGTTTCAATTGATTTCAAAAGGGAGAGAAATTTGTGAAACTGATCTTAGAGTTTATATGATGCCTCTATAATTTACAATGTAGTTGCTTATTTTTTTACAAGGCATGTCAATAGGAGAAGGCTTGCAAAATTATGTGTTTATGTTTTTTTAAGAACTTTTATGTTTTTATGATATTTTTCTTAAGGTTAAAAATCACTTTTAGTCCATAAACTTTCATGAAAGTAACAATTTAGTCCCTGGACTTTGGTTTGTAATAATTTGATCCTTGAATTTTACTATGTAACAATTTAGTCCTTGTACTTTAAAATTTGTAACAATTTAGTCCCTATTGTAGAAATTAGTGTTAAGATTTAATGAGATTTATTACATAAATAAACAAATAAACTAATTAGAGACTCGTTATTCTTATAAAATACAAATTGTACATCATATAATGATAAAACTTGACATCTAATTTTGATAAGTTCGTTTATGTTAGGGACTAAATTGTTATGAATTTTAAAGTACAAGGACTAAATTGTTACATACTAAAATTCAGGGACTAAATCATTATAAAAATAAAAGTACAGGGACTAAATCATTACAAATCAAAGTTCGCGGACTAAATTATTACTTTCATGAAAGTTTAAGGACCACAAGTGTTTTTTAACCAAAAATTTATCCTTTTTTTATTGATTCCAAAAGGCGGAGAGATAATAAGAAGAATGAAAGCATGTTATTAATGAAATATCCATTGTTTTCAAGTGAATTGAAATTATGTAAGAGTGTTGATTGTTATTCAAGTACATATTTCATATCACACACCTCTTTGAATTTCATTTTTCTTATGTTGTTTGTCATCATAGAAAAGGGGGAGACTTTTGGTTTTTTGGCCCTTAGTCTCAAAGTAATTTTAATTAAGTAATTAAGTAATATTTTAATAATAATAAACCTAAATTTATTCACTAACAATTTTTGTGTTTTGAATAGTCTATTGCTTAGAGTTTGGAACAATGATTCAAATGCAATTTGAATCACTCAAATCAGAGTTCAAACAAAGAAGATATAGTCGAACAAGCTGAAAAAAAAATAGTTGAGGTGATGATATGGCAGCCAAATCATCAAAGTGGACCAAATTGAAAGATGCCACTTGGAGCAATGGAGGAGCAACACATGGTGGGCTTTTGATTTTTTAATTGGTTTTAAAAAGAAAATAAATTTAATATCATTTTATACTTGTATCTAAGAACTAGTTTTGGATACTTGGTGAGCATTTGTTTTTTTGTTAGGTTTTAAAAGAAATGAATTTAAAAGATATCTATTATTATTATTATTATTTTGCTTGTGTCTAACGGTTGGTTGTGTCTAATGGCTAGTTGAGTTGCTTGTGTCTAACGGTGAGCATTTTATGTATTGTAAGGATTAATTTGTTGTGAGTTAAAATTTGTAAATCCCTTTTTATAAAGAGTTTGTCAAGTATGCTCTTTATTTTTTCAAACTATTGTAAGGGTTGCTCTTGATCCCTAAAAAAATCATTGTAATAGTTTGGTCCTCAAGATTAGAAAGGATTCGGTTTGTTCTTGCGTCCGGAAAAAGAATGTTGTACAGTTCGACTCTAAAACGTGAAAAAAGTCAAGTTCGTAGCGACATACCCAAGAGGAGCTTGGGAAGTGGATGTAGGTTGGTTGTGCCGAACTACTATAAAATCACGGTGTCAATTTCTCTATCCTTCTCCTATTTAATTTTGTAATTAATTTATTATTATCTTTCATTTGCATGAAATTAATTGCTATAATTTCTCCTTGAAATTAATTGCTCGCATTTGTCTATTTAGGTTGGTTGAATTTATCTTTGCATATTTATATTACCAACCTTGTTATGAAAATTAAATTGGATGCTTGAATTTATTCATGTCGCTTTATTGGTCATTTAAAGTGAATGTATATGTATAAAACTATTATTTAAATTACTTGTTTTTTCACAAAGTATATTGATTTGTTTAATTGGACCTACTTAGTGAAAAGTGTTCATTGGTTTTAATAAAACCTATTCATCTCCTATCTCTAGGTTGCAATATGGATCCTACATCTTCCTTTCTGGATGTGTTATAGAGTAGTTGGCAAGCTGCAAGGTGACTGTGGTGGGCCTTGCTTTCCCAATTCCCAACTTCTTAAAATTTGAGCGAGGTATTAGGTTAATACTTGCGCCCAAGTAAAAAAGGGGCTTACCTTACGTCCATTCCTCCAATTGAACATGGTAGCGTAAAGCTCTACGTGTCCTTGGCAGGCAAATTTTTCTAAAATGGCGCGTTACTCTCTTGCTTTAAGATGACAATTTCAAATTCCCCAAGTCTTCTTTTCTTTGAAAGGATATCTTTCAGGAACTTCACATAATTGAGCATTTGCTCTAACATTTCTATAAGAGAGATGTTGAAGTGCATTATTGTTTCGTTGTTAACTTACATTGAGCACTATTTTTTTTTTTTTTTGCTTTGATGTTCCACTTTTCTTGGTTGTTGGTTCTAGGTCAATCTTAGACAAAGATTTAGTTGTTCGAGTAGTTGAAGTAAGATTAGGTTGATGTGATGTGGACTGCTGTCTTTGATTTTCAAACTCTGATGCGTTGGCAGCCAGTGTTTTCCCACTTCACAATTTGTTTGCCTGGCACTGCTCTTTTTCATTGTTACTAGAGTGCTTAGGGACCTTAGTATTACTGGGTAACATCCCTTGTGGCCTAATTTTTATTTCTCTAGCAATTTGACTTACTTGAAGCTCTAGGTTCTAGATAGGTGTTGTTTGGCTCTGAAGCAACCCATCGTTTCTCTAAATATATTCATTCAAAAGGATTTCTAGGGGAGAGAAGGAATTGGATACTTGGTATGTAAGAGAAAATCAGCATGCAGCAGAAGTAACAAGGATCAATAAGCATTCTAATTTATTAATTTTGGCGGAAACTAAAGCATGCTCATCTAATATAAGAGGGTTTCAAGTCATACCTTTGTAGATCTCTTCAAGATCTTGATCCTCAGTAGTTTTCTTCTCCAAAACTTTTCGTGAACCACCTCAAGATCTTCCCCACTATCCTCTTGGAGCTTTAGAATGAATTGTGGGACCCAAGAACAACTTGAACGAACGCAAAACTTGGGAGAAGCTCACTGCATCAGTTTATTTGAAGAACTCTTTCTTCAGCACGAATTTTGCTCAAAAACCTCTTTGAATGCATGCCTTAATTCCACTTCAATTTTCTTTATTTATTGCAGATCAACATGCAAAGAAGATAATTGCATGAGATGCAGTTCATGCTTGGAGTGATGGAAGATAAGGTGAATGGTTTTTTGAGTGAGCTAGTTGAAGATGGTAATGGAAAAACCCATTTTTCTATTTTGTGCAATTTTCCAATTTTTCTACTTTCATGAAATGATTTTAAAAACAATTTGATTTTTAAAATTGAAAATATTATTAATTTTGTGATTAATTTCATAATTTAATTTTCTAATAAAATTAATAAATAATCATTTAAATAATTCTAATTAATTTAATATCAAATATTAAATTAATTTTTACACAAATCCACCTTCATATATTTAAATCATATTTAAATATAAATTCTCCTATTATGTTTAATTTTAATTTGAATGTTTCAAATCTAAAGCTTATCCATTTACGAGCTAGTAGGGGGACCTCGCGGACCTACAGATCATGGGCTCCAACGATCCGAGATTAATTGGCTAAACTCATTATACCGAATTAACCCCCATTCTTTAACTAATGGGTCACTCCACTATAGCCCATAGTTACACTCCCCTTACTGTAGATATATTATCTCTACTTGATATAACCATAATGAGTAAGTCGATCTTTCACAGGTTGTTCGTAATGAGCTAGGTCAAGATCACCGTTTTACCCATGTGAATACATCTTGTTCCTTAAGTTCCTACTGACCCTCTAATGAACAATTTTGATTCATAATACCTATGAATCAAGTTCTTTCTCTATCGTAAGAAGGCGAGGCTCCGATTGTTCAAGACTTGGAATTATACTTAAGAGAACAACCTATCTGCTAAACCTAAATCGGGTAGGAGTGAATTCCATTTTGCAGGGCTATGTCCCCAGCTATTCATCTGGTCTTATCCCCAAAATGAGAGGCTTATTGAGCAGTGCTGTTGGACTACTCTCACCCATGCAGATCAAAGGATAATCTCGAACAAACAGGAGTTTTAATAATGAAACGATCGTTAATGAAATAGTCAGTTTTAATATTAAACGATCGTTATAAAGAGAAGTGACCATTTTCGTGGTCCAATCTATATGCAAACTCATTGCATAGGAACCCCCACTCGCATATCTCAACATGAATGATCTGTAGATCACATCATTTGTAGCACTTTACAACTTCTTGTAACAACTACAGAGTGGGCCACATTCAATAGTCTTACCAAGATGAGATACTCAATTTTATCCATATACTTATTAGACCATTTAGGCTATATACAGTTAACTTGATCCTATTTATGTCACTACATAAAGTTAAAGTGTTCAAACTATAGCCATGGATATGTTTATTGGATTTTCATAATAGAATGCAAAATCAACAACTTATTATTATTGATAAATAGAATGTTTAACACGAACTGTGAGTTCTAGGACATTCCCAACATGGTATGATTTATCTTGCATTTGCTGGTGGCCTTGAGGCCCTTGATGAAAGCTTGGCGGTGTACCTTTCGTTTGAATGAAGAAGGATTACTCCTTGCTCAAGTAAGTACCTTTATTTCCTTGTTGGTTTCCCCCAGTTGGATCAGTCTGTTGACTCCCTTTCCATGATAAATTTGGATGGTTTCTCCATCCAAGGTTATATGTGTTGCTGAAGAGATTGTTGATAATAAAACAAACTACTAAGGGTTATGTGAGCACATGTCAAAGGTGTGCGGCTCACTATATCCCATGCATCCAACCGCCGCAACTTGGCTCAATGCATTGACTTAATTTATACTATTGACATTTACTTGATTCAATGCCACAGTCTTTAACAAGTTAGTCACAACCACCATTTGTGCTGAGAGGGCTGTGACCGTAACCATTTTAGTGCTCCAGCATTCGTAGTTCTCTTTTCCACAATTCTAGTTCCATACTTATTGTTTACCCATTCATCATTATTCCTCGAAATTCTATCCAAAATTTTCTTAGCCTTTATGTAAGTTTTGCCTAACAAACCTCCTACTGCTGCAAAATCAACTATTCATTGCGATAGCTTGTTCAAACCTTCGTAGAATATCTCTATCTGGATGCAATCTGGCAACCCATTGTGTGGACAATTTCTAACAAGCCTTTTAAATCTGGCCCAAGCATCACCCAAATTTTCTACATCATTCTACTTGAAATTAGCAATATCTCGTCTGCATTTGGCGTTCATAGTTGGTAGGAAGTATTTTTGCATGAATTTCTCAATCATGTGCTCCCATGTTGAGATTTCCTCCAACTCAAGATAGTACGCCCATTGCCTCACCTCATCACTGATAGAAAAGGGAAACAATGATAGTTTAATTCCTTAAGCTATGATTCCATGAATCACAAAGGTGTTGCAGATCTCCATGAAGCTCTTTAAGTGCACATGTCGATCTTTGCCTGTCACACCACCAAACTGACCTGTTGCTTGAATCATTTCCAACATAATCGACTTCATCTCAAACCTTATGCCATAAAAATCCGAACTCATGATTCCTGGTGAGGAATCATATAGGTTTGACGACGCATATAAGTTTGATAGGTATGTTTCGATCATGTGCCAATAAAATGGGATTGACCTGTGCGTCTATTGTTATTGGATAAGTTTGGTGCATTGGGATTCTCTTGTTGTTTAGCCATATTTCTGTGTCTTTGTCTTCTACACCAGTTAGCTCTGGCTCTCAGGGTCAATATTGAACTCCGCTTGTGTACCATTGCTCACATACTATTGGAAAAATTCCGACAAAAATTTGCAATACTCCTTAAGTGGGGTTTTCCTGTGAATTAAAGCCAAAAACCAAATTAGTTAATCTTAAGCAAGATCCCCAACAACGGTGCCAAAAATTTGTTGTGTGCTCAATTGTGCTTAGTTAATCTAATAAAAATCTCCAAATCACACAAGTTTTCTCTTAAAAGCCCCAAGTATAAACCTAATGATATGTAGTCTTGGTGAAGATCAAGGTCGAACATAGGGATTTTGATTAAATAAAAACAATGTTAATGGTTATTTACTTAAAATGCGGGGAAGTAATCAAATAAAGAAGAGATTGTTGATGTTTAAGGCATAAACTAAAAAGTAACTAAATAAGTAATGCAAATCCGGTGGTGATTGTGTAAGGTAGATGCACAACATAGTAGTTAGAAAAAATAGATAAGAAGATGGAGTTGAGATAAGCAACCTTCGATCCTTTAAACTTAATAACAAGCTTCTGTTCATGTTCGTAACCTTTAAAGACTACACCTCTCAGCGAGTTAACCACATAAATCATATTTCTATGATGCACGCTTAGATTACTTGGAACGTAAGGTTATATTTATTTCTAAACACACTACTTAATTAGTTTAGCGAGATCCACAATCACTTGCTCTCTCTAATAGTTGATTGTTACCATTTGATTTAATTAGCTAGATGGAATCAAAAGTCGGATTTAAGTACACACTAAACCAAATAAACTTTCACTTATCATTAAACTCGCTGGAATAAGGATTAACTCATCCCAACTCGCTAATGATTTAGCTACTCATGAAAAAGTAAAAAAAAAATGGAAGAGATAGAAGATGGAATAGTTGAAGCCATGATATGTATTAAAATAAATTAAATATGTTCTTTATAATATGAGAGGAAAAATGTGCAGAAATGGAAATACAAAATTGAGAAGTAAAATAAAAAGATGAATAGATGAGGAGGATGATTATCGACAACCATTTCTTGCTTCCCATAGGTCTGATGTAAAGGTGCTGATGTGCTCTGCAGTGGAACGATAGAGAAAAGCTTCTCTTGAGTTCTTCTTCTCCTGCACCGATGGTGGTAATTCTTCGAGGAAGATTACCTTAGGAATGAGGAATGGTGTAGGGATGAAAACCCTAAGGCACAGTGGAAGCCATAACATACAGAACCCAAAATTTATTTCAAAATGGCATTTAAAAACAAAACAATTTTTTTTAAAAAATAAAAACTACAGATCAAAATAGATTAAGCATGCAATTCTAGAAACAAAACCTACAAAGAGAAGAAACCCTACCTTGCAAACCTTTTAGGAATTCTGTGGTACTCTTTTGTACGATTTGGGATTGGACACCACCACTTGGAGTCCTCCCTATTCTTGCAGAAAAATTGAGAATTTGAGAATTGTGGGATTTTCTATAGAAATTGGGAGGATTTTGGGAAAAACATAGAGAGTTTTTGCTTCTACAAGAAAAAAAATAATAAAGAAAAAAAGAAAAAAAAGAGAAATAAAAAAAACTGCTCTACTTTCAGCATCTTTTTTCTTTATACAAAGAGAATGAGAGAGAGAAGTGAGGAGATGTGGGATTCATCCAACCTCTCTAATGGAGAGTTACATTTTTATTTAATTAAAATTAAATAAAAATATTTATTTAATTTAACTAAATAAATAAAAACCAATAACCATTTAAATCATAATTAAATGGTTCCATCTTACATAACCTATGGTTTTAATGTGCATCTAATGTGCATTAATTTTAACCTATAGTTTTGATTTAATTAGTTTAATTAAATTCAGGTTTTAATTTAATTTAATTTAATTTAATAATTAATTAATTCTTCAATCTATTAATCATCTAATTAAATATCACATTTAATTTAATTTCCCATTTGAATCATATTAAAAAACACTTCTCTCATTTAACCTATAGTTTTAATGTGCATCCAATGCACATTAGTTTTAACCTATAGTTTTCAATATGAATCTTATTCATATTGAATTAATATTTGAGCTCCTTTCAAATACTTCGTTCTCGCATTTACTAATTTTGAATCATATCCAAAATTAATAATAAAGTCTAAAACAAAACTTTATACTAAAATGTATCAACATACATTAAAAAATCCCAATTTTGAATTTGAACATTTCAAATTCAATTTAATGATAAATTACCTCAATACACTTTACAAGTTAGGAAGGGAACCTAATGGACCTGTAGATCAGAAGCTCCAACGATGTAAGATTAATTGGATAAACTCATGAACCAAATTAATCAATATTCGTTAACTGTGGGTACACTTTACTAAAGACCCACAACTGCACTCTTCTCACTACATATATGTTTTTATGTCCATGGATATAGACCAATAACAACAAGTTAGTCTTCACGAGTGTTCGTAACATTAGTTGGGTCAAATTACCATTTTACTCTTAGGTTACCTCTACATCCTTAAGTACCAGTGCTCCTCTAATGAATAACATATTTATGGTTCAACCATTAAAAAGAAATTCCTCTCGAGCCAGTGAGAGGGTAGGGCCCTTTATTCAAGTTCCAAAGACACCACTTAAGGAACACTCATCTACTTACCTTGAAGTCGAGAAGGAGTGAAATTCATCTTGTATGATTATGTTCTCAACTACCCACTCGGTCTTATCCTTACAATTAGGCATATTGAGTCAGCGAACTGGCCACTCTCACCCATACAAATCAAAAGGACAATTCCTCGTGAACAAAAGTTCATAATATACTCAGGACTAAGACTAAGTTGTCTAGGTCATCCTATTGAAACAGAAACCTAACTAGTCAATGGAGTTACATCTAGTGGTTACTATTTCGCGGTCTGATCTTTGCAAACTCATTGCCCAGGATACCTCCACTCATGTATCTACTATAGACTCTTTAGGTTGTATCTTGAACATTGATTCCTATATGTCTTTACATATGGTTCAAGACTCATAAGACAGCTTAGGATGTTAGTTTATTGAATTTTAGGGTTAATAAGACAGAATTAAATAAAACATCAATAACACTTATTGAGAAAAACATTAATAACTATTTATTAATGACTGTCATTTGATTACATTCACTATTTATTATGGCATAAAACCCAACAAACTCCCTGAACTAAAACTCTAGTTAGTGGGATGTACATTACAAAAACAACGAGGATGCTACAAATACAAATCAAAATATAATAAACTAGGGTATCTCATACCCATTACACATCTCCCATTGCCTTAGATCACACAATGTACATATCTCGAACACTTCTCATTGTATAGCTGAGAGAGCCTTCGTAAATGGATCAGCAATGTTGTGCTCGGAATCGATCTTTTTGACGATCACATCTCCTCATTGCACAATCTCTCATATCAAGTGATACTTCCTTTCAATGTGCTTTCCTCGTTTGTGGCTATGAGGTTCTTTCGAGTTGGCCACAACCCCACTATTGTCACAATATAAGGTGATCGACAAGTTCATGTTTGGAACAACTTCCAAATCATTTAGAAACTTCCTTAGCCAAACTGCTTCCTTTGCTGCTTCACAAGCAGCTACATACTCAGCCTCCATGGTTGAGTCTGCAATGCATCCTTTCTTAATACTACGCCATACTACAACTCCCTCGTTTAGGGTGAACACTGATCCTGACGTGAACTTCCTAAAATCCTTGTCAGTTTGAAAATTAGAGTCTGTGTATCCTATAAAAATCAAATCCTTAGCTCCATACACTAGAATATAGTCCCTTGTTCTCCTAAGATACTTGAGGATATTCTTAGCCGCAGTCCAGTGGTCTAACCCTATATTGGATTGATACCTACTAACTATTCCCACTACATAACAAATTTCTATCCTAGCGTAGAGCATTGCATATATTAAGCTGCCCATAGTTGAGGCATAGGGAATACGTCTCATGTTCTTAACTTCTTGAGGTGTCTTAGGACACTGCTCCATTGACAAATGAACTCCATGCTTGAAAGGCAATAAACCCTTCTTAGAGTTCTACATTGAATATCAAATCAACATCCTGTTGATATAAGTTGCTTGAGACATAACTAGCATTCTATTCTTATGATCTCTAATTATTTGGATCCCAAGAACATACTGTGCCTTTTCTAAATCTTTCATTTGGAGTTGGGCTGCTAGCCACTTTTTAACACAGTAAGGTATTCTACATCATTCTGAATGAGTAGGATATCGTCCACATAAAGTACTAATAAAGCTACTTTATCATTGATGATCTTCTTATAAACACAAGGCTCATCAACACTTTGGTCAAAGCCAAAAGGTTTAATCGCAATATCAAACCTAATATTCCAAGAGCTGGATGCCTGTTTCAACCCATAAATGGATTGATTCAGTCTACAAACTTTTTGCTCCTGGCCTTATGCTATGAACCCCTCGTGCTGAGACATAATGAAATTCTCTTCAAGATTGCCATTCAGAATGGCTGTCTTGACATCCATTTGTCATATTTCAGTCATAATATGTGGTTATGGACAAGAGAATTCGTATAGATTTAAGCATATCAATAGGGAAAAAAGTTTCCTCGTATTAAACCCCTTCCCTTTGGGTATAACCCTTTGCTACGAATCTAGCTTTGAAGGTCTATACCTTCCAAGCTACATCTCTCTTTCTCTTATAGATTCATTTACACCCTATGGGTTTAACCCCATCAGGTGGATCTACAAGATCCTATACTGAATTGAAGTACATTGACTCCATTTCAAGGTCCATGGCTTTGACACATTGGTTCTTGTCTACGACATTCATTGCATACCTGATCCCTAACGCCATCATCTGGAATGACGATCTAAGTTTCAATTAAACCCAAGTAACAGTCAGGTTGTGCTACAACCCTTCCACTGTGTTGAGGCACTCTCAACAATTGAGAAGGATGAGACTGACTTGAAGTGCTAGTCCCTTCATTAACTCTTAATGAAGGACCAACATCATCATCAACAACTTTTGTTGATTCTTTAGTAGCTTTATATAATTCTAATTTGCTTCGTGGTTTATGATCTCTCATGTGGTCTTCTTGTTGGGATCGATGTCTTAATTCTCTCGGAGTCTCGTAGTTTGTAATGTATACACATTGTTATGAATAAAATAAGAGTTATTTTAGCTCGCATTTATTCATATCCAATAAACAAAGCTCCATGGTTATTGTATGTGAACTTAAGCATGTATATGAGATATACAAGTGGATCATGACTTAAGAGATAACCTAAAAAGGTCTGTAGTATAAGAATTAAGGAGGAATACTTGATCCTGGTGACACTACGGATACGACCCTCTTTGTAAAGGTTTGCAAGTGTTGTGAAGTACTACAGATGGTAGATCCTGACCATTCATGTGGAGACATGCGAGCAGGGGTGTCATATACAAAGAGTTTATATAAGACCGGACCACGAGATGACAAGTCTCTGTATATAACGTCGTTGATATTGGAGACTTACATCTCACCTAAACGACCATAGGTGACATGAACCCAATCCTGAGTGTTTTGAGAACTCTTGCCTTTAAGGGTGGTCCTTTGATTAGTATGGGTGAGAGTGGCCAGATTGCCTACTCAATATGCCTACCTTTTTAGGGATTTGATTGATTTGAGAGCTGAGAACTCAATTACACAAGATGGAATTCACTCCTTCCCTGAAGCAGGGGTAAGTAGATATATTGCTCCCTTAAAGACTGATTTCGGGTCTTGAACATAGTGGCCACAACTTCTCTTTGGAAGAGAGGACTCAGTCATAGTAGAACTATGACTTATGTTCATTAGAGGGATCAGTGGTACTTAAGGAGTTAGATGTAACTACAGGGGCATAACGGTTATTGGTCCAACTGTACTTACGAGTGATCTGTAAAGGGTTATCGCATTGTTGATTGGTTGATATGGACACATAATATATCTTTAGTAAGGAGAGTTCAAATGTCGATCTTTAGTAGAGTAACTGACAGTTAATGAATGGGGGATCTTGTGACTAAAGAGTTTAGTTAATTATTCGCATATCGTTGGAGCTTCGAGCTACAGGTCTATAAGATCCCTTTGGTAGCTCAATGGATTCAAGTTGAGAATCGGTTCTTGGTGTTGATTTGAAATGTTCAAATTGATAAGAGGAAATTCGATTATATATGATATGATCGGTGTGATGTATGAGATACATCAAGTGGAAGATTAAAGTAAATGAAATTTACATTAAGTACCATGAAATATAAAAAGAACTATGGTTTATATGTTTCTTGAGATGAAATATTAAAAACTATAGGTTATAAATATAATATTGTAAGTTGATTATCATATATATTTATGATAATATTAATTATTAGATAATTATATCTTTTTCTCTAATAACCAATTATTGGTAGTTTCTTGGTAACCGTGAGATAAAAGGAAAAATATTTTCCTAAATTTAGTAGTTGTATAATTGAGATTTTCTATTCTCGGAATTACTCACGGAAAGGCTGTCAAGTGGATTAGATTCATTAAACGATAGCTGAAGAGAAACTAAATGATCGTGGAGTGACACTACACGATAGTTCACTCAGCTGGCCATTAGCTAAACGATCGCGGAGTTTTTGCTAAACGATCGCATAACATTTGTTAAACGATTGGGCATCGTCTATACGATAAACCTTTATCATCTCCCACTTGCTAAATTATTTACACGATTGTTCTTCCTATGGTCTCTTCCTCTAACCAAGTCCCTACATAGCCCACACTTCTAGATTCTCACACCGAGAGCACCAAGGTAGCCATTGTAGTGGTGTCATACTCAACTCAACGTAGTCGAGGATTTGGAGGCCGTTCGTTGAGTTCGCGGTGTTCGTGTGGTGGTTGCTGATTGACCGTGTTGTGTTGCGATCACTGTGTTCAAGCGTTCATGAGTTATAGTCTTGGAGATTGTATAAGCGTTCGTGATCGAGGGATTTTGAAGATGAATCTTCAAAGGTATGTTTATTCTTTCCCTTGATCTTATTAAAAGCATGTTGTAATTTCGTATGTTGCATGACCAGTTAGTTTTCGTTTGTTGATTGTTATTGTGTATGTTTAAATACAAACGGAATTTGGAACGATCATTCCACTTCTCATGGAAATCCTCATGTCCGATTTCCTTCACTTCTTCCAAGAATGTAGCGTTTTTTAATACAAACAATTTGTTTTCTTATGGATTGGAGAATAGACCAGCTCTCGTTTACTTATAGTAACCAACAAATTGGCATAATCTTAAATGAAGTTCCAATTTCTTAGGTTTTGTCACTAACACATATGTTGGACAACCCAGATTCTGAAGTAGTGGAAACTAGGTTTACCCCCCCCCCCCCGCCATGACTTGAAAGGTGTTTTAGAAACACTCTTTGAGGGAACGTTGTTCAAGATATGAACTGCAATCTCTACTGCATACCCCCAAAACGAGCTAGGCAATTGAGCATAGCTCATCATAGAATGAACCATGTCTAACAAGGTTCTATTTGTCCTTTTTAAAAGACACAGTTGTTGAGGTGTACTGGGTGCTGAGAGTTGAAATTGGATTCCATGTTCTATCATATACTCTTAGAATCTTATATCCATATTCCTGTCTCTTATACACATCTAGATGTGTATAAGAGACCTATACAAAGGAGTTTTTATAAGACTGGACCACGAAGTGTTATAGTCTCGTTATATAACACTGTTCATGACAGAGACTTCACTTCACTAGGATGACCATAGGTAACATGACCTAAATCATGAGTGAGTTGTGAACTCGTCCTTTTGAGGGGGGTCCTTTGATTTAGATGGGTGCAAGTGGCCAGATTGCCAACTCAAACCTACCACTTTGGGGATTTGTCTGATTTGGGAGCTGGGAACTCAGCTACACAAGATGGAATTCACTTCTTTCTGGAAGTAGGGGTAAGCAGATAGATTTTTCCCTTAAGGGCTGATTCCGAGGCTTGAACGATGTGATGCCACATACCTTTTCATGGCCTGTGAAGTGTCCACACATAGTAGAACTATGTTATATTATTCATTAGAGGGATCAGTAGTACTTAAGGAGTTAGATGTAACTACAGGGACAAAATGATAAATTGGCACAGTTGTACTTACAACCATCTGTGAAGAGTTATCGTACTGTTGATTGGTTATATCCGATAGATACAGAAATATATCTGTTGTGAGAAAAGTATAGCTGTTGGTATTTAGTGGAATGTCTGGCAGTTAACGGATGGTAGATCTCGTGGCTAAAGAGTTCAGTTAGCTATTCACGTACAGTTGGAGCTTCGAGCCATAGGTTCATAAGGTCCCATTCGTAGTTCAATGGATTCAATTTGAGAATCAGTTTTTGGGTCCATTTGAAGTGTTCAAATTGACAAGAGGAAGTTTGGTTATATATGATATGATTAAACTGGTCAATTATATATGATATAGTTGACATGATGTATGAGATACATTAATTGGAGGAAAAGGATAAAATATGATTTACATCTAGTGGAGGAGAAAAAGACTATGGTTTATATGTTGCATATGATGTGATATTAAACTATAGGTTATAAATATAATATGATTATTTTTTTTATTTAAACAATTATGAAATAATTGTTGGTTTTTCTCCATAACCGCACGAGATAGTGGGAGGTTACATTCAGTTCTCTTAATTGAAGGATAGAATGAAAATAGTTTTCATTTTGCAAAGAGATCGGATAATCGCTTCATGATTTAGTACACTGCCCATCATCTAGTAAACGAGAGCATACACGATAGCTCAAGTTATCCTAAACGGTCGTGTACACGCATATTTTTCTTAAACTATCGCGTAGCTTTTCCTAAATGATTGCATAGTCTTTTCTAAGCGATCACGCGTGCAAGCGATTTACCTAAATGATCGTCTAAACGATCAGTCCGATCATGTACCTTTTGCTAAACAATTAAGCACCCGTCTACGCGATAGACATAAAACCTCTCGCACTTGCTTGGTCATGGTAAATGATCGTTGTTTCCTCCTCCCCTCTACCAAATCCAACAGAGCCCATACCTCCTGGATTCTCACTCCGGGAATACCGAGGTTACCAAGTGGTGGTGTCCTTCTTTTTGCCTATTCATGAGAAGTCCGTTCGGTGGTAGACAACAACGAGATTTCGTGGACGATAGACTTGATGATCTCAGCGACAACAAGAGTTGCCTTCCTGAACGAGAGCGAGATTTCAAGGGAAGAAAAGTTCTTCCAAAGGTATGTCTCTCATTCCTTTGTTGTTTAAATTTGTAAAGCATGCCATAATTTGTTTGTAAATGCATAACTTGTATTTTTGATTGTGAATGCGGTATTTCTATCACAATGAATTTGGAATGATCTTGCTTCTGCTCATAGATACTCTTTGATAAGAGTTCCTTCAATTAGTATTAGAGCCATGTTCTGATATTCCAAATCCATTGTACAAAAGGGTTCTTTCCCAGCATGGGCTGCAAGGTGATTGAGCAAAAAGGTTCTCACCCCAACCTAGGTTTATGTTTAAGGGACAGAGCAAAAGGATTATCTCTTAAACAAGGATATCTAATGTTGAGGGATCGAGCAAAAGGGTTCTCTCTCAATTAGGAATCAGTTCAACTATGTTTTCAAATACGATGAGTTTTAAAGTTTATATACATGTTTGCTTGGCAAGTTCCCAGTTTTCAGTATTCAGTTTTTTAGCTTTCAGTTTAAGCATGAGATTTATATTTCTATTAAGTCACTCACTGGGCTAGTAGCTCACCCATTTTAAACGTTTTTACTCCCCAGATAATAATCACCTCCCCATAAGATAACTGAGTTGCTACTCTGCCACCTAAAGTCTCCGGCTAAAAGTTAACTTTAGGTGTTGGTTCTGTTAATATTTGTACACATGTTTTGGTCATATAGGGACTTGTTAGTATGTTGAGACCTATTAGAACTTGGGTTTGTATATGAGTTGAATATATGTTGTTATGGTGAAACTCTGTTGATGTTAAATATGTTAAAAGTTTTAGTTCCTTAGTAAATGTGTGTTGTATCCAAGGTTTCTAAACAAGTTAAGCAGGTCAGTTAGGTAGTAAGTACCACAAAAGGGTTGATAAGTTGCTATCGTCACATTCTCTTCTAGGTTAAAAGGATAATCTGGGAGGGGGTGTGACACATGTACACAATATGATATACATCAAACATCTAACTACTAATGCATAGGGAATTCATTTCATAACCTCAAGAGGTATCTTACAACATTGTTCCTTAGACAAATAAATTCCATACCTGGAAGGTAACATACCTCTCTTGGAATTTTGTATTTTATATCTAGACAACATCTTATCTATATAAGATGCCTGAGCTAACACTAGCATTCTGTTCTTATGATTCCGAACTATTTGGAACCTAAGAACATATTGTGTATCTCCCAAATCCTTCATTTGGAATTGCAATGCCAGTCATCTTTTAACATTAGCTAGACATTCTACTTCATTTCCTATGAGTAGAATATCATCAACTGACCTATGGTCGTGTATGGTGCTATTGGTTGGCACTTCCACCGTCTCTCTCTGTAGTTCACGATGTTTTCCATGTCTCAATTTTGAGGAAGTACATAACATATCCATCTCATGTGGTGGACTTCGCGCCCTTGCAGTTGAACGAGAACCTAAGTTATGAGGAGAAGCCTATACAGATTATTCCAAGGGAAGTGAGGGCTTTGCACAATAGGGAGGTGGCATTGGTGAAGGTTCTATGGTAGAACCATAGTTCGAGAAAGCAATATGGGAAAGAGAGGAGGAAATGAGAGCCCAGTACCCAGAACTCTTTCAAGACTAGAACTTTTGAAGACGAAAGTTTCTTAAGGAGGGTAGATTATGACAAGCCAGATTCCTGAAAATTGTATGTATTTATCTTGATTATTTAATTTTAGACTTCAAATTTTAGAGATTCAGAATTTGTTTATTTTGGTTAAATCGATTTAAATTAATCTTGGTCAAGATATGAAATTAATTCGATTATTAGGAATAGAATTTAATTTTGGCTTTGGATTGGATGGATTTCAATTGAGTCTTAATTGGGGTTGGTGGAGATTTAAATCCTATCGGGATCTTAATTTTTGGGTTGAAGTGACAAAAAAATAATAAATTAAATTTTGGTGTTGTTGGGGAAAAAATATTTTTAGTTCAGGAAAAGGAGGAAATTAGGGTTTAAGAGTTTTTTTTTAATTTATTTAAATGGGCCTCGATTTACGTGCAACTAAAGAAAAAAAAAATAAAGAAAAAATTCTCTTCTTCCTCAAACCAGTGCTCAGCCGTACCTCGTGAGATCCAGACGAGCAAAGCCCCCGTCAGTCGTCGTCATCGATCGCACTGCCAATCACAGTCCAGCCAAATGCTATCGTCGATCGTGCTGCCAATCCCAGCTTAGCCAAGCTCGTCGTTCGTCGCGCCTGAAAACCCTCGGACGTTGTTCGTCCCGCACAATCAACCCGTCGTTCACCACAAAGCTTCGGCGTCTGCGGCAAAATTCATCTAGACAGCTTCGAGTCTACTCGAATGGCCCTCTACTCGCGCCTTGTTGGATAAGGATTTGGTTGTTTTCGGTCAGTTTCTTGGGTTTCTTAAAAAATCTTGGCTATCTAGTGTAATTTTAGTCTGACGATGAGTTCAATTTTGAATTTAGGAATTTGAAGTTAAGGTTTTAGGACGTTTTAGCGGGCTGCTCAATTCTTCAATAGATTTATTTTGGCAAGTTTTGGGATAAGTTATGTGGGGATTGTTGGAATAAATTGTGTATGTTTTGGGGATCGACCTCACAGGTTGAATTGTGTGTTTATGGTTGGCGTTAGGAACCTTGATTCAAACTTATGTTAAACTAAGAAGAAGGTTTTGTGTCTAAAACTCGAGGTAAGCGCTTCATTACTGGTTCACCCTCAAACCCTAGTTGTGGTTAAGTATAAGATTGTACTGAAAGCATGATTCTATGTATTGGTTTGAAATATTATGACTTACCATGATACTTGCTATGTTTGATTGTTGATGGGGTCACAGAGGCTTATGCTTATGCCACGAAAATTATGATTGTACATAAGTGCTATGGTATCTGAATGATGATTTGTTTTGAGTGTGGTTGACCCTTTTCAGGCATGATTAAGGACTATGATTGTATGCTTATAACTATGTTAGACCAATAGTGACTATTAGTATTTTTATTGGGACATGCACATTGTATGTTGTGAGCCTTCAAGATCACGCCTTATGCCTATGATCGTGTTCGTATGAAAGTGTGCCTTCGGGTTCGCCCCTTATGCTTATGCCTATGTCTATACTTACGATGTAAAATGTGCACTTGAGTCCCGATAGGAATGCTAATAGCTCATCTAGTGGGCCCTGTAGCGGGTCACTTACTGGGTATATTTATATACTCATTCTTTTCTCTTCATGTTTTTTAGGTAAAGGTAAAGATAGACCGGCAAATGACAAGAGGGATCTATAACCCGGTCATGACATGATGATGCTTTCGCACTTACGTTTTTATTTTATTTTATTTTTGGCTTGATTTACGTTTTAATTTATCCTAAATCAAAGTCGGGGGTGCCTTGAACAATATTTTATGATATGATTATTTTGGAAATAAAAGTTGTCCTTTTTATTAAATCTTTCTTTGAGAAACATACATTGTCAAGCTTATGCATGTAGTAGTGTACTGGTAGTAGATTAGAAAGTTGGGTCGTTACAAAATTATCCAAAAAACTAATGAAATTAAATAAAATTAAAATAAATATATGTATATTTCATTATTTCATAAGAAAAAAAATACATTTTAAAGTTAAAAATAAGTTCGGGTTGGTTTGGGTTATTATAGGTGACATATGAGCCAACCCAATCCATAAATTTTTTACTTATTTGAACTCAATCCAAAAGAGTTAATAACCCAAAATTGATTCACTCCAAAATTGACGAACTGGTTTTCACTCCTATCATTCACTCAGTCTCTATCTTGGTGTCAATCTAAGAAGCACGAATACTTAAGTTTAACTAATGTGTTCATGTTGGACACATGTCAAATACTTGGACACTCTGACCATGTTGGACACATGTCAAATACTTGGACACTCTGACACTGTTGAACACATATAGAACACTCGTTAATACAACAAATGTATTATATATGCATAGAATACTTTTTGAATAGCACTAAAAAGGCACATGTATGATAATAATAATAACTTTTGTGTGTGAAATATATAAAACTAAATTTTTTTATATAAATGCATCAACCTATCTACTTTTAATTTTCTTTTAGTATAAAATCGATACATATTTTAGAAATGTATATTTTAATAAGCGTGCCCTTGCAGTGTCGTGTACTAGACTTTTAAAATATGGCATCTCACCGTGTTTGTGTCGTGTCGTATCTATGTCTCGTATCTGTATCTATGCTTCTTAGATGTCAATTTTAGTGAAAATTGAGACCAATATTTTGGATAGTGACCATGTTAGGGCAACCATTAGAGTATCTCATTGAGTATCATTGATGCAAATCTTGGTCTCCCAATTTTCACCGAAATTGGCACTGAGATTTTAGGCACATAAACAAGAGTTTTAAATATGTTTCCTTTAATTATACTTAATTTGAGTTCTAAAAGCATGTAAAACTGATTTTCAAGATAGAAGGGTTTCCAGAACATATACCTTTGAAGAATCTTCCAAATTCGAGTTATTCTCCACGAATTTGATCTTCAAATCAGTAATAGACCACCAAGAGTGTCTTCTCTACTATTAGCCTTGGATTTGAGTGGTGGAACTCAGAATTCAAGTGAATTGTGAAGGGAAATGGAGAGGGTCTAGCAACAACTACTTTCTGTAGAAATTTTGAATTTCCAACAAGCATCAATCTCTTCAATTCTAAAATTGAAGTATTTATGTATCTAATACATGCAAGCAATCAACCATAATGCTGGCACTTTAGTTTGACCTTGCAAATGGGCTAGGTGTTGGATTAGCGAGAATTTACTTCAAAACAAAGAAATTTGGAACTTTTCACTATCAAATTTAATTTTCTAATTTTCTAATAATAATTTTCAATTGCTCTTTGATTAATTCAAAATTAATCAAATATAGAATTTTAAGTTCTCAAAATTGAATTTGAAAATTTGAAAATTGAAAATAAATATGATTTTTATTAATTAAAAAAATTTAATTAATTAAATAATAATTGAATATCAAATATTAAATTAATCAAACATCTAATTCCAAACATGAATCCTATTCATGTAACGAATATTTAAATCAATCTTTAAATATTTTAAACTCTTCGATTTCGTTTAATTTTGACAAAATTAAACGTTAATTATATCGAATATAATTATCCAAACCCTAATTGGAAATTTGAACACTTCAAATTTAAAACCCTAAATTCAATTTGAACATTTCAAATTGAAAATATTAAATTTGATTTTGAACATTTCAAAATCACTCAATTCACTCATCCAAGGTGTTAATGTTTTATGAGCTAGTAGAGGAACTTATGAACCTACGGATCATGAACTCTAATGATTTGAGATTAATTTGGTTAAACACTAAAGATCAAATTAATCAATATTCGTTAACTACCGAGTTACACCACTATAGCTTGATAACTGCACTCTTCACACTGTAGATATATTTTTGCCTACTTGATTTAACCATAATTAGTAAGTCGACCATTCACAGGTTGTTCGTAATAACGGCTGGGTCAAATGCTGTTTTACCCCTGGAATTACATCTTGCACCCTATGTCCCCAACTATCTACCTGGTCTTATCCCTGAAATGGGAGGCTTATTGAGCTGACGCTGTTGAGCCAATCCTCACCTATGCAAATCTAAGGATAATCTCGAATAAACAGGAGTTCAAAGTTAGCTCAAGATTAAGATCGAATTACCGAGGTCATTTATTCAAAACAATCAATCTTAAATAGTAAACAACATTTACAAAGTAAGAATGACTTATTTCTTGGTCCGATCTTATACAAACTCATTGCATAGGGCGCCCACACTTCTCATGTCTCTACATGAACGATTCAGGATCACATCGTTTATACTATCAACAAAGCGGTCGCATCCGATAGTGTTATTAAAATAAGGTATCCTACCTTATGCATATACTATACACCGTTTTGGCTATTTACTCGAACTTGATCTAACTTTATGTCTCCACATAAAGTTCAAGTATTCATATAATAGCCATGGATCTTAGTTTATTGGATTTAATCTTTATAAGTGCAATTTAAAAATTCAATATCAACTTTATTGAATAAATGTCAATAACATCTTTATTGTTAATAGAAAATGTTTAACTTCACAAAGTGAGAGTTTTAGGACATACAACCCAACATCTACAAGATTTACCATTCACTGAAATCATTACTTTCTTGCTGCCTTAACAGGTTAAAAAGATAAAGTTCAAACAATCCCTTAACCCAATTGGAGATATTTAGACAAGTTGTATTTGGACCCTCATTATATACATTTATAATATTTAATGGTAGGCTTCTTCATTACGTCCTCTTTAGAGAAGACAATTTTCATAAACGAAAAACTAATGACTAAAACATGAAATGAAGGGTTTATCAAATAAGTCCTTAGTTATTGGTCACACTACAAATTTTTTGATGTATTGTATTTTTATTGGTCCATTTATTACATTAGACAACTAAAAATACACCAAAAAAAGTCAAGTAGATATTGTACCAAATTGAGTGTCATGTTGATAAGAAACCATTAATTTTTCTATGCAAGCAGATCTAATGTATTTTTTAATTTGAATTACAAAAAGAATTATTCAAATTCTTGTTACAAAATATGATCCAATTAATTGGAATCATAATGTTTGAAGATATAAACCTACATAAACATTAGTTTTTTAATCAATTTTTACACTTAATATAAAGAAAATCTCGAATCCATATGCTACATATAAATAACTTCGTTTTTGTTTACTAACTCTAGAATTGTTTAAAATATGTGTGACACCCCGAAAAAAAGCAAAGAAAAGAAAAAAATGTGTTAATAAATATAAATTTATTTTGTTATTTTGGGAATTAGGGTTAGGAGAGAAGAAAGTCTTTAAATATTCCCTCGATATGTGTGCAAGTAAAACAAAGAAAAGGGAAATCAATTTTTTTCCTTTCTTCTCTTCTCCTTCGCGTGGCCGCCAGACCCCCCGTCCCCGATTTTTTTCTTCTTCTCCCAGCCGCCCAAGTCCTATCGTGCTGCTGCCGCTCAGCCAGCCGTGGACCTCGTTCGAATCAGCCACTCCACTCGATTCCGCCGTCGATCGAGACCCATTCGTGCCATCGATAAGTTACCTACTGTCGGTTCGCCCTCAAGCCTAAGTATTATTAAGTGTTGGTTCCTATGTTGACTTGAATTGTTATGACATGTTTGTTGGTTAGTTGAAATTATGGAAATTTGGGTTGATGCCATGAGATTGTGATATTATGTGTTGTTACAATGTTTGATTGAGGCACGAATTGTGAGATTATTTTGAAATCTTGGCATGATTTTAGTCTATGATTGTATGCTTACGCCTATGTGAGATTGATAGTGATTGTTAGCATTCTTATCGGTTTACACATATTATATGTCGTGAGCCTTCGGGTTCACCTTATGCTTACGCTACAATGTTCCCTTGGGATCATCATTTATGGTTATGATTGTGCCCTCCAGGGTCACTACTTACGAAAGCGTACCTTCGGGTCCGCCCCTTATGCTTATGCCTATGCTCTATACCTACAATGCATAATATGCACCTAGTCTCGATAGGAAGTCGAATAGTTCACTTAGTGGGCCCAGTAGTGGGTCGCTTACTGAGTATGTTTATATACTCATCCTTTTCCTTTCATGTTTATCAGGTAGAGGTAAAGGTAGACCGGCGAATAACAAGAGGGATCCGTGACTCGGTCATTTGGACATGTTATCGCTTCCACACTTACGTTTCTTTTGATAGGGTCTGATTTAGAAATCTGGCATTTTAAAATTTATGAATATTTCATTATTTCATTTGTTAATTTGTTTAATTTCTATTTATTTTAAATTTGGGTTAGAGGTACCCTGATCGGTGTTTTTAGGATTTTGTTATTGAGTCTTATTTAAATGAACTAAAGTTTTCAATTCTCTTATTTAAATTTTTCCTTGAGAAGTTTGTTGTCAAGCCTATGCCTACATAAAGTAACATCCTAGGAGTTGAATAAGAAATTTTGGATCTTTACAGTTAGTATCAGAGTCTAAGTTTTAGGTTCAATAGATTGACTTACCTCGTGAGTTCAAAATGTTCCTTATGGCCCACGAACGGATCTCTCGTCATCGCTAGGTACGTCCCTTAAAAAGATGGGGGTCCTCTAGGAAATTATGAATGAAACTTTACCTGTCGTATTGTCGTATTTGATGGGTTTCCCTGTAAGCATCTTGTTCAACCATTTTGTGTGGTTATTATGTTATGGCACCATGAACTAGAGGAAGGGGAAGTCAAGGTAAGAATGTTGTTGGGAAGCATGACCTTAATGTACAAGACCTTGAGGTGCAAAGCCCAGAGACGCGGTACCCATCGCCTCTTGACCCTTCTGGGTCAACTTGGCAAAAGGTTAGACCAAGAAGCAGGCCTCGAAATTCGACCGTGGCCCCGCCAAAATCGTCACCCTTAGAGATTCCGACGGAGTATACTGCCATGCTGCAGCAATTGGGAATGTCGTCATGCAGGTTGTGGTTGAGCAGCTAAGGGACATTGTGGCCGAGCAGATAGCTCAGCATGCATGGTCACAGCAGATGCCACCCCCATCAGGCTCGACACCATAAGTTCAAACCCAAGAAAGGGCACTAAATCAGGCTGGGGCAGGCCCTTCTTTGGAGGCCGAGTACCTACGGAACTTCAAGAAGTATGATCTTCTGACATTTAATGGGTCTCTAAAAGACCCATTAAAGCATAATTGTGGTTGTCCACTATGGAAGGGATTTTTCAGTACATGAAGTGTCCAAAATGGCAAAAATTGTAGTGTGTTGCCTCTGTTCTCATCGATAATGCCAAGTGTTGGTGGCGCTCAGTTAAAAGAATGATAGAAGCTAATGGGGGCCAAGCAACATGGGATTAATTCAAAGAGCGGTTTTGTGAACCCTGAACCCTAATTTCTCTACTTGTATATGTTCCCTACTGAGACTAGTATGGTGAGTAGATTGATGTGAGAATTAATGTTCAATTGTAGAGAAAAGTGTGAAAAGTTAGAAGAAATGTTTAAGTTTGAAAGTTTGACCCAAGTGTTGGAAGTTAGAAAAATGGCTAAGTGTTTGCCCATGTGTTGACCTTGTGCTAAGCTTTGGAGTTGAGTCAAGGGTGTTGGCCTTGCTCATTTGAGAGGTTAGTTGGGCATTTAAGGAAGCCAAAGTGTGGCCAAGAGGAAAAGCTATGCGTGGACAAGGCATGTGGCAACCAAGTCTTGAGAGGTTAGCATGCATACGGCAGTTTCAGGTGTGCGTGAGCGTGGGTGCTGAGCATTAGAGTTGTGCGCGCAGACGATCGTGTAGCAACGGGCAGTGCTAAACGATGTGCTAGACGATCGTGTAGCTATGTGTGATGCTAAATGATGCGAAGTGATGCGCTAGATGATAATGCTACATGATAGACGATAACGTTAAATGATGAGGTGATGGCGCTACACGATAGGCGTCAGCGCTAGACGATAGGTGTCAGCACTGCACGATCAGCGACAACGAGAGCTATGCACTAGGCGCTGTGCTAAACGATTGAGGCTTGCGTGTGAGCGGACCTGTCTGGGCTTTGAGCGCTGGCTACTCAGTGTGCGTACGAGCTGTGCCCTGGGGTAAGGCTAGTTGTGCGTTGGTCAAACTTGTCATGCAATGAGTAGAGCTTGCGTGGGTTAGGCTTTGCAAAGCTAAAAGTGCTGAAGTTGTGTTGAGGCTTGAGGCCAAGAGGAGGCCAAGGCACACAACAAATGAATTGGTATAGATTTGCGTGAGAACTAAGGTGTGCGTTGAACCTAGTTAAATCATGCATTGATAGTAGATGAAGTAATCAGTCTTAACCACCGATTAAGGGGAAACAACTATCCTAAGCACCGGATTTAGCTTCATCTAAGCTGGAGGTGTCATCCTAGGCTTTAATGGTAAACGGTAGGAAGTAGTATAAAAGGAAGGCTGAAATTCAAAAGCTCAGTTTGATCAATTCCTTTGTGAAAATTGAGAGATCTTAGTGTCATTGGAAAGCTTTAAGAGTCTAATTTTAGAGGTGACACTGCTGGAAGAAGGTCTCACCGGAATAAGGCCGGAGAATGGAAAAAGTGACCAGAGGTTTTGTTTATAGGTGAATCCGGGCTATAGATAAAAAATTGA
Organism: Benincasa hispida; assembly: GCF_009727055.1. NCBI lineage: Eukaryota > Viridiplantae > Streptophyta > Magnoliopsida > Cucurbitales > Cucurbitaceae > Benincasa > Benincasa hispida. Next base: position 7,587,606 of record NC_052353.1, read on the forward strand.
GTCTCTAGAACGAACCATGAGCAATTTGAAGATGAAATTTTAAGGTAAGCTTTCTGAGACAATTTGAAACAAGTTTGTAGAAGGAAATTTATTGAGATGAGTAATAGAATTCGAGTTACAAATTCCGTAATTTGAATATGGAATTTCATGACAAGTAGACAACTGCTTGGGTTGAGTAAACTAGCAGCTCAAAGTATAACGCTCGGATAGACTAAGGGTTGGGCACATTGATGCGTTTGACCTACTGTGGGCTAAGGAAGGCTTGCATTGGAGTCTTAGACACATAGCAACCTTTGTGGATGACATGTGTGGCTGAAGGAACACTTAGAGCAAGTGTTGGTTGCACAAGTGGGGATGCATTTGTGTTGAGTGTTGGACGCATAGCAAGAGCCAAAGTCTCAAAGAAATTTTAAGTACTAGACCTATAGTAAGGTATGCGTTTAAGTGGGGGTCTTCTAGGTGAAGGCTAAATGCAAAGCTTATTTGAGGGTTAGTCTCAAAAGGGAGACCAATGCTAGTAGCTAAATATATGCTTTTGTGTCCACAGGATTGACACCAATGTTGGAAGCATATCGACCCTTGAGGAGTAGTCCTAAAAGTTGTGACTGACTAAATATTCAATGTTTTTAAAGAAACCATGTTTTAAAGAAAGATTATTCTCATGCTAGCTAGTTTTACAAAATAGTTTCCAAGAAAACTATGAGTTATGTTTTAAACGCATGCCATGTATAAAAGTTTATTGAAAAACTATTTATGTGTGTATAAGTACACAAGCATGCGTTAGTACCTTTAAAGACATCTTTTCTATGCGTATTTCTTTACATGCTTTAAAGAGAAAGTCATAATATGACTAGTTTTACTTTAAGCTCGATGATGCGTAAAATTTTGATGTGTTATGGTGTGAGTTTGCGGTGATATGTGTTATGCGGTGAACATGCAAGTTTTCCTAACAAGGCTCAAGTATAAGCCTCCTTAGGTTTCCTGGCAAGTCCAGGGTCGAACACAGGGACTACTAAGTAGATATGCGACATACTCTTTGATTCTATTGCGGTGGTCAAAATAAATGAAGTGGATAGTGTTTTGATTGAGATTTTTCCTATGCGACAGAGTTGAACGCAGAGTGATGAAAGCGTAGAGTTACAATAAGTAAACGATGAAGGGGTTGAGAAGGGGTTTAGTTAACATTTCCTAAGATTGTGCACAAATTATGTGATCATGCTACACATAAATTTCAGTACTAAATTTCTCAATGCAGAATGCCTCAATTCCTTATTTCTAAGTCTCTACTCTTGCCATGCGATGATGAATGATGCACACATAAAACAAGGTGACCGCATACCATCATTCCTATTTTTAGGGCGCATGCGATGTGTAAATAGCAATAGAACTTATGTCTAAGTTTCTACTTCTTGCTTATGTGATTCTAATCCGACTCTCTCAAGCCTAGATTCTAATCTGACTCCCTCAAGTCTAGATTCTATCTTTAGACTACTCTCTCAAGTATGTCCAAAGGGTGAATGATGCATATATAAGACAAGATGATCGCATAAAATGTAAATCTTAAGTCATGCTAGCTAAGTACTTCTCAACCCATTCAGAAATTTAGCTACTCATGCGTGGTATGGAGAGATTGAACATAGATTGAAATTAAGTTTCCATTTTCTGCAAATAAAGTATTGAATACAAAATAACAAATGGATTTGAGAAATGAAAAGCCCAATAAGCAATGTCTTGCTTCCCATGGCCTTTTACACTGCTCTTTATCACTTCAACTCTGTTCTAGTTGTGTATTCTTGCTCTCACAAGTGTCGGCCCTCTCTCCTTTGTGTTTCTTTCTGGCAGTCTCTCGATCTATCTGGGAATGTTTTCTTTTGGCTTTTTCCTCGTCTCCTTGCTCTCTCCGTCCTCTATGTATATGTATGAATACATGCGTGTGCAGATTGTCCCTTTTCTCTCTAGTGGCCTTTGGTATTTATAGATTTCAAGGTGAAGCAGCTTTTCTTACTAATGATTGCAATGATGGGTCCCATTAATTCCTCTACTCTGTTGCGCCATTTAATAGTCAACGAAAGTTGAATGTACTTGCTACAGTGTGGCTTTTAACGGCTTGTCAACTAAATTTGGAATCGACCGTTATTAGCTTTTCGTCCCATCATGATTTATTATGTTGTTACCTTGATGGGAGGTCTTTATGCAGTTAACTTTTTAAGAGACTTCTCATGTTCGCATGACTTACGATCGCAACTTCAAGCGTGTTGACACATTGTGTCTTTGGATCGCAATTTCACATGCGCCATCGCATTGTACTTGCACAAAATAGGTAAGTTAACTACTTTTATGCGATAAGCACTCACGATCGCAGTTCCTTTCAGTTTAGCACTTTCAGACATGATATTGCCTATTTTACCATCACATTCTCTCATTGTTTTACTTATTTGAGTTGTAATAACTTGTATTTTTATCAGTTATCACTCGATATTGAGGGACATTTGAGAAGGTATCCAAGCAGCTCAATACTGAGGGACATTAAGAAAGTATCTGAGCAGTAGTACCTTAGGTATGACGATATTTAGATATAACCACGTGCACGTAGGTAGTCAAAGTCAGAGATTAAGCAAAAAGGTTCTCTCTTGACTAAGCAGTTGACATTGGGATTGAACCACAACAGGGTTATTCTCAACTAAGGAACAATTAATGTTTTATGATGAAAACAACTTTACATGTTTTATGCTTGGAAAATGTTTATATTGCAGTACAAGGTTACTGTAAAAATTTATATTTAGTATGATATTTTTATTGAGACTTATGCTTGAGAATCAATTTTCTTATATTTCAGTATGATCTCTTTATTGAGACTTATGCATGAGAATCAGTTTTCTTTCTTAAGTCGCTAACTGGGCTAGCAAGCTCATCCCGTTTTCAAATGTTTTTCTTTCCCCCAGGTAGCAATCAAATCCTCATAAGGTAGCTTTGCATCTGCTCTGTGTTGGGTTTTATGTCCTAAAACTCGTGGTTTGTAATCAATGGAACTTATTTTCGAAATTCAATAAGGTGTTATTGAATAGATGTTTTGCTTGATAGAAATCCAATAAACCTAAAAGTCCCTTGACTATTGGATGAGTACTTGAACTTTATGTGGAGACATAAAGATGGATCAGGTTCGAGTAAATAGTCAAAATGATCTATAGTATATGAATAAGATTGGGTATCTTATTCTAGTAACACTATTGGATGCGGCCTGTTTTGTAGTTGTTACAAAGAGTTGTAAAGTGCTACAAATGAAGTGATCCTAATTCGTCCATGTTGGGACATGAGAAGTGGGGGTGTCCTTGTGCAAAAGGGTTTGTACAAGATCAGACCACGAAATCAGCCACTTTTACTTTATAACGCTGTTTACATTTTATGAATGACTATTTCAAAGTGATGACCTAGGTAACTTGACCTTAATCCTGAGCTAACTATGAACTCTTGTTTATTTGGGATTATCCTTAGATTTGCATAGATGAGGGTTGGCTCAACAACGTTGGCTTAATAACCTCCCATTTTAGGGGTAAGACCAGATAGATAGCTGGGGACATAGGGTGCAAGATGGAATTCACTCCTACTCGCTTTTAGGAATAGTAGAGAGGTTGTTTCCTTAAGTGCTGATTCTGGGTCTTGAACAAGGGGCCCCGCCCTCTCACTGGCCCGAGAGAGACTCGGTTTTGTTGATTGGATCACAAAACAATTATTCATTAGGGGATCAATGGGAACTTAAGGAATAAGAGGTAATTTCAGGCATAAAATGGAGATTCGACCCAGCCGTTATTATGAACAACCAGTGAAGGGTTGACTTATTAATCATGGTTATATTGAGTAGACATAATATATCTATAGTGAGGGGAGTTCGACTATGAGCTTTAGTGGAGTGACGAATTAGTTAACGAATAGGGGTTAGTGTAAAACCCGAACCCTAATTACTTTAAGTAAGAGTACGTAATGAGATGTCTCTTAATGAGAATGAAGCCATGTTTTAGGAGGGTTAGAGGATGGAAGCTAGAAGAAATAAACTCTTGTGTAGCTAAGTGTAAACCTCGAATTCTAAGTTCCTAAACAAGTATGTTTAGCCAAATGAATGATATATTAAATATTTAATAAGTGAAAATTCTTGTTATTTATAGAAGTTGTGGAGAAAGGAAAAGAAAAACACATTAAATAAGGAAACTCACTTATTGGTTTGGCACGTGGCGATTAATCCTTGAATTCGGGAGGCGACAGAAAGATTAAAAGGAAGAGAAACTTCGAAAGCTTGGTTTCGGCAATCTACATGAACAAATTTAGTGAAATCAGTGTTATTTGAAAGCTAGGAGAATCTAGTTTTCAAGGTTTTCTTGCAAGATTGCAGGAGAAGAAGAATAGAAAGTGATGAAATTACAGAAGAGATAGAATCTCGGGTTAATCAGGGCTCGAGGTGAATATTGAAAGCTCTAGGACAAACTATAAGGAATATTTGGCTTAAATTTTAAGTTAAGAAATTTAACTCAATTCTAAACATGTTTGTAGAAGAAAGTTTCTTCAAAAGAGGTCTGAATTTTGAGTTATGAATTTTTAAGTTTGTAATAGAGAATCTGTGCATAAGTAGGCAGCTACTTGGGAAAGCAAACAGCTCACCGTGGAGATTATAGCGAGATTTTGTGATGAGGATCTCGCTAGTGAAGGAAATCTCGCTAAATTGTGATGAGGATCTCGCTCTAGAAGGGAATCTCGCTAGAAATTGGGCTGAATCTCGCTGAAAAGGTGAGTATCGCTAGGATGAAAGGATCTCGCTCATGAGGTGGATCTCGCTCATGATGAGGATCTCGCTCATGAGGAGGATCTCGCTCATGAGAAGAATTCACTCATGATGAGTATCTCGCTGGTAAAACTGTCTTTGATGAAGAAAGTTCTATTTTGCTAGGAATTCTAAGTAGTTTAATCGGGAATTATGTCATTTCAGGCCAAGAAGAGCTAGAAGAGGCGTATACTGTTAAAAGGCCAACGAGCTGTGAGTGACTATGTAATGAATTGATGTTTTAATGGTTTAGAAACCATGATTTCCTTGAAGTTATTTCTCATGCTAAGTGTCAGAAACTGTGATTTCTTTGAAGATATTCCTCATGCTAAGTATTTAAATGAAGTGCCAAGCAACGTATTTGTGAAACTGTTTCTCATGCTAAGTAAAGCATGTTTTCCATGGAATTAACATGATGTAAATATGTTATCTTGTTCAAATACTTTCAGCATGTTTAAGTAACTCCATTTTTATGATGAACTAGTATGATGAATGAACTAGTGTGATGATTTGAGCACTAAGCCTTAGTGTTCAACTAAATGTTTATGACTAGTTTTACTTAAAACGTGATATTGAAGGACATTTGAGAAGGTATCCGCCCAACCAGATATCAAAGGACATTTGAGAAGGTATCTGACCAACTTGGTACCGAAGGACATTCGAGAAGGTATCAGACCAACTTGATACCGAAGGACATTTGAGAAGGTATCTTAACAGCTCGATATTGAAGGACATTTGAGAAGGTATCTGAGTAGAAGTACCCAAGGTATGACGGTACTCAGTTATAACCATGTGCACCTAGGTAATACGACGTCGAGGGATTAAGCAAAAGGTTTCTCCCTACTAAGGTTGACGTTGAGGGTTAGATCTAGTAGTTCACTCTCAACTAAGGATAAAGGCAGTCATATCTTCTCCTAGGCTAGAAGGATAGTTTGGAATTGCTAATGCTTATGAATATTATTTATCAACGCATGATGTTACTAATGTATGAGTTTTCCAAGTATGTTTTCCATATCTAACGCATGATAATAGTTTTTACAAGCTGGTTCAACACGATTTAAGCCAACTTATTTTATAAAGTATGAAGTATGCGTTAGGGTTAAAACTAAGCTTGATGTGCTATGTTTATATACCTAAGATTGCTAAAGTACATGCATTGATATTCCTAAACACAATGAAGAGAAGTACTGAAGGTAAGAAAAGTATTTGAATAAATGTACCTAAGGTGTTGACGGTACATAGAAACCTCCACATACACGTGGGTAGTTTTGAAGGAGAGGCTGAAGTATGGGTCTCTTAGGCCATAAACCAGCAAAGAGAGGCTGAAACATGAGTCTCATGGCCGATAACAGACGTTGGGAGCTAGAGCGAGGTATGCTCATTCTCAACTAAGGAATAATGATGTTTAATGGTGTTTAAGAGTAGTTATCAATGCTAATGTTTAGAGGAAGTTGCTTGAGATACCCATCGATATATTTTTAAAGAGATCGACATAGGGGTCCCTCCTAGCCATAGCTCAGTATGAAGAGATCGAGGTAGGGGTCTCAATTAAGATTCAGGTTTCAGATACAATGGTTGTAAAGGTTTTATGTACATGGTTGCTTGGTATATTTTAGTTCCAATATTATGTTTTCGAGCTTTCAGTTTACGCATGAGATTTATGTTTTATTAAGTAACTCACTGGGCTTCTAGCTCACATTTTCAAATGTTTTCTTTCAGGTAGCGGCCAGTTCTCAAAAGACTATTCTGCTGTTGCTCTGCCACTCAAAGAAGCAAGTTGAGGGAAGCGTAATTGAAGACCTATGTTAGTTAGTACACATGTGTCTGTCTAGTAACTAATATTCTTGATGGGGCTCACTAGGTTGTACTATCTATGTATAAACAATGTTGTGCAACCCTGTAATGTAAATGTGTTAAATTCTGAGTTATTATGTATGTATTCAGGGTTTGAGCAAGGTTTAACAGGTAAGATAGGCAGTAAGTGCCAGCAAAAGGGTTGGTAACTGCTGCAGTCACCATTCCATCCAGGTTAGGAGGGTAATCTGGTACGGGGTGTGACAGTTAGATCGGTCTAATGAGTTTAGTCAATTAATCTCCGATCGTTGGAGCCCATGATCAGTAGGTCCACGAGGTCCCCCTACTAGCTTGGAAATGGATTAGCTCTAAAGTAGCGTGATAAGTTAATTTGAAACGTTCAAATTAGAATCAAACGAAATTGGAGAGTTTATTTTAAATATGATTTAAATATATGAAGATGAATTTGTGTAAAATTAATTTAATACTAGATATTAAATTAATTAGAATTATTTAAATTGTTTAAGTAATTATTTATTAATTTTATTAGAAAATTAATTTATGAAATTAATTTGTAAAATTTGTAAAATTTGATTTTAGAAATCAAATATGATTTTAAAATCAATTTTGGATTTTGGAAATAGAAAATACACAAAAGGAAAAATAGGATTTTTCAAACTTCATCTTCAAGTAACTCACAAACAACCCATTATCTTCAAACTTCATTTACTCCAAGCATGAGCTGCATCCCATGCAGAAAATCCCTTTGCATGATGGTCTACAATATATCGAAGAGATTGGAGTGAAGTTAAATTAAGGCAATTGATAGAATTTTAGTTGAAAATTCAGGTAGAAGAAAGTGTGATTCATTGGGTTGTTGCTATGAGCATTCTCCAAGTTCCCTTTGATTCCAGCTTATTTTTTTAAGGAAATCAGATTTGAGATTTCTATGAGCAGCGGAAAAAAGATTATTCTAAATCACAATCATGAATAAACAACACATTTACAGTCGTCTACAAACAAGCGGTTATAAAATTAATTCATAAATTACAAAATGAATAACTCAAATGAACAAAGAGCAAACTCTATGTATATTTAAAGATGCGTCTCCATGCTCCTTTGCGCATGACCGCACGAACAACAACAACCTCAAACGCTCGATCTACATGACTGCAACATAGCACAGACACTTCGCGCTCGTCCTCAACGATCACCTCGACTACGAACTCCTCAACAACAGCACGAACAACCTCCACATCACCTCGATGGTGTCGATTTGAGTATGACACCACCAACAAGGCTACCTTGGTATTCTCGGTGTGATGATGGGAAATTAGAAGTCAATTTTTACTCGACAACTAAAATCCCGTGGACGCGGTATGCGATGCATGTTACTAAGATATGCTCTGTTAGTCATGCGTTGATGGTTAAGCATTGGAATGAATATGCGCCAACAAATGTATGTGATGACCATGCATCCTGTCACAAGTTTTCTTGCGCTCATGCCAAGTATAACATGAACGTAAGTTTCTCGGGTAATTCAAGGTCGAACACAGGGACTTGTAGCTATATGTATGCGGTAATGTGCATGCGACGGTTTAAATAAAAGAATGATGGAGGGGTTTCTATATTAACACTACTCCTACTCCTATCTAACAGACAACACAATGAAAATATGCATAAGAGATAGAGATACGACAACACTTGACATGAAATAAATGAATGGGAAAATAGATAAAAATGCGGAGATGTTTTCATTGCAATCTTTAAGAATGACCGCAAGGACAACTTTAGTCAACGCAAACCATGCAATCATGCTACACACACGTGAACCTAACTCTAGGACGTATGCGGTGTATCTGCGATATTGCCGAGAAGCCTATGCCTACCTAGACTTCCATAACCAGCTCACTAGGTCTCGCCGCATGAGCATGGCTGCCGCATAACCCCTTATCCTACTTCCTGGATGCATGTAAATCCAATGTGTAGGGTGCATACGCTATGTGAAGCAAACAAAGTTTATCTCTAAGATCCCCATTCTTGCCTATGCGTTCCAATCTACTCTCTCGAGTCGTAGATTTGGGTTTTAGACTACTTTCCCGAGTATGCCTAAATGATGAATGATGCGCTCATAGGACAAGGTAACCGCATGAACTTGGTTGACGCAAGATTATTCCTATCTCTAGTGAACAAAGCATACATTGCTTAATGAGACCAACCACTTACCCTCACGTGCAGTTGCGTGTTGCTTACTTTACTCATAGACAAGCAATACGTTAGCCTATAGACAGGTGTTGTCGTAACTTCACACTAAGCAAATAAGGTTACTCACACACTCACGCAACGCACACCTCTCGACGTGTTGCTACATGCTTCATATCCCTAATCCACATGACTAATATGCAATACCCAAGCAATCCCATTAAGTGTTGCAATGAAAGTAAAGATGCTAAGCAAAGAAGATGGAGATGGAGTCAAAGGAAACAGAGAAACGTATTGAAAAACAAATTGTATTAATTTTTTAATCACAAAGTTTCATACAATACAATATAAGAATAGAAAGGAAAATGAAATGATCGGCTGGAATAAAAGATTTTCTTCTAGCGGATGTGCGTCAGGCTGCCGGTGGTGCCATGGATGGGCGGAGGAGCTGACTCTCTCGAGATCTAGCTCCGGTCCTCACTCGGAATGGATGAAGAAGGTGAAGAACTCTCAGCGTCTTCTCACGTAATTTGTTTAGATCACGGGGAAAATCCCCGAATCACAAGGATCATCCCCAGATAACTTAAATTTCAGCTCATCAACTTCTATTTATAGAGCTTAGGTCGCCGATAGCATTAATTGGACTGCTCTAAGTTTGACATTCGACTTGTTAATCCTTTCTGAACCTCTGCCACTAACGGCGTGTTAGGTGAAATGTCAGCATCATCTTTTGGTTTTTCTCATGGTAGATGCATTGATGCGTTCATTCCACCAACCTTGCGTTGATCCCATTAGTATGCATTGTCACGTAGCCGCAATCATTTAATGACCGCATTCGCTTAATACCACAACTCTACATGATGACCGCAATCACTAGGTGAGTGCAACTTCCATGCAATGGAGGCATACGACTGATTATCGCAACATCCATTCGTTGATCGACACGTTCGGCCTTGCGATGGAGTGTTTCTCCACATGCGGTCGTCTGTGCGGTGGTCCGGTTTCCGCGTTTGCATCCATTTCCTGTTTTAGCTACAAAAATAGAACATTGAATGCATAATAACGCAAAACAACGGGTTAGCTAAGATTCAACATGCTGATCGACGCAAGCTCATTTTCTCATGAATTCCTATCATGATTGACGCATATTCTACCTAACAACCTTCATGATTCTAAGTAAAAGGCCTAAGATGACATGCATTTCTGCATGTCATCACCTATCGTATAGGTCGATGCCCAATCGTTTAGCTAAAGCTATGCAATCGTTTAGCTAATCGTTAGCTCGATCTGTCGCCTACAGACACAACACGATCGTGGGTCTCACTCTTGGCCAAAGCGATTGTTTAGTAAATACTGTACGGTCGTTTAGCTTACCACTGCACGATCGTGTAGCTTTCCCTAACCGTTGTTTAGTAAATCTATATTTACTGTATACGTACCGTAAGATCCATTTTTCCGAGAGAAATCTAAAAAAACTTTTATCAAAACTTTTCAACAGTATGTAAATCTTACATAAATTAGGAAAACCATTTTCCTTTTATCTCACGTTACCATGAATCCAATAACCACCCACTCAATTGGTTATTAAAGAAAAAGAATTAATTATCCAATAATTAATATTATTATAAATATAAATGATAACCAACTTATCATATTATATTTATAACCTATAGTTTTAATATTTCACCTCATGAAACATATAAATCATAGTTTTCTTTTCTATTCCATGGTACTTAATGTAAATCTCATTTACATCAATCCTCCACTAGATGTATCTTATACATCATACCGATTATATCATATGTAATCATAAGATGTGAACCCGAATCCTAATTTCTCTACTTGAGTATGTTCCCTACTAAGACCAGTGTGGTGAGTAGGTTGATGTGGACACTAGTATGTAATGGTAGAGAAAAGGGTGGAAATTAGAAGAAAAGAGGAAATTTGGAAGCATGACTTTTGGAAAAAACTTGGAAGGGTTGTGATGACGGCGTTGGTGGTGGTATGCAGCTAAAGAAAGGAAAGTTGAAGTGATGTGTTGGAAGGTTGGATGACACAAGGGTAGGCGAGGACGCGGCAAGGCATGCGTTGGAAGGGTGGCATGCGTCGATGCACAGCGCTCTGCCAAGCGCCCATGTGTCGAGCGCCTCTGCTAAGTACCCAACCTATGCATCGAGTGCCCATGCCAAGCGCCCATGTGTCGAGCGCCTCTGCTAAGTACCCAACCTATGCATCGAGTGCCCATGCCAAGCGCCTCTGCCAAGTACACAACCTATGTGTCGAGTGCCTATCGAGTGGCCATGCGTCGAGTGGCCCTGCCAAGCACCCACACCGAGCGAGCCTTGTGAGCGATGCCCAGCGCCTATGCCACACGCCCTTGCGTCGATGACCAGCGCCTATGCCAAGCGCCATGCGTCGATACCAAACGAGCCTTGCAGTGATGCTGAGTGAGCGTGCGTCGAGGAAGAGCGGTCATCCTATGCGTTGGTGGTGACTGGCTCTTGCGATGGCTAAGTTGGGTTGCGATGGTAGTGAGTGGAAAACCAAGTGGAACAAAGGCCTACTATGCGTTGAACATCCAAGGGTTGTGGGTGCATATGAAAGATGAGCTCACATAGAGGAAGTCACCAAACATGTGTCTTCATGGGAGGAAACCTTAAGCCTTAAGCAAATGAGGTGGTTGCATAAGAGGACATAAAAATTGAAGCCCATGCGGTTGCTATGTAGGAGAAGGACACTTAGATTGCGTTGATTGAAACATTACATTGATAGTGTGAGGAGGAAACACTTGGACATGTAGCCAACTAGAAGGTGTCGACCTTGGAGAGTGTTTGGACACCTATAAATAGGGCTAAGGACTTCTTTTTCGAATCACAATTCAAAAAGACATTAAAAAGAGTGGGAGAGCTAAGTAAACATTGCGTTGAGAGCAAAATCCATGCGTTGATCATAGAGCTTAAAGGAGGATGCAGTGGACAGTGAAGTCTGGAAACAGCATCAACTTGAAACGAGGAGTTCTCCCAATATACTCATGCGTTTGGAGTGATTCTAAAGCCACCTGAAAGATCTAAAAGTCTGGTTTTTAGGGTAGGGCTACCAGAGAAAAATCTCTTAAGTATTGGGCTTGAAACTAAGAAGAAGACAGAAGGGTTAGGCTATCGGGTAAGCTTGAGCCAGTCTTGGAGATTTTGTGCCTCCGGCCAAACCACGTGGAGTTCTAAGCTCAGATGTTAGGATAAGCTTCCTGAGATAGTTTAGAACATTTTTGTAGAAGGAAGTATTTCAAAATAAGGCTTATAACTATGAGTAATCTGAGTTGAAAATTGAATCTGGATTCTAAGGGTGAAAAGGGAGCCCGAGGAAAACAAGGAACTTTTAGAGTGAAAAGTTCCTAAGCGATCGAGGTGAGTGACTAAAACATTTGAAAAAATATTTAAATTTTTTTAAAGAAAGTATGTTTTAAAGAATATTATTCTCATGTCAGCTAGTTTTACAAAGTGATTCCAAGCAAACCATGAGTTATGTTTTAAAGGCATGCATGTGTGGGAAGTTTGTTGAAAAGCTATTTATATGTGTTAAATATACCCAGCATATGTTAGTATCTTTAAAGCCATGTTTTTATATGTGTTATACTTTACATGCTTTAAAGAGAAATTCATTTATGACTAGTTTTACTTAAAACGCGATACCGAAGGACATTTGAGAAGGTATTCGCCCAACTAGATACCGAAGGACATTTAAGAAGACATCTAACCAATTTAGTACTGAAAGACATTTGAGAAGGTACCAAACCCACTTGATACCGAAGGACAGTTGAGAAGGTATCCTAGAAGCTCGATACTCAAGGACATATGAGAAGGTTTCTGAGCAGAAGTACCTAAGGTATGACGGTACTTAGTATGGCCACGTGCACGTAGGTAGTTAGAGTCAGAGATAGAGCAAAAGGGTTCTCTCTTGACTAGCAGTTGGTGTTGGGATTATTTTTAACCACAATAGGGTTATTCTCAACTGAGAAACGGTTTTACTGTTTCATGATTTAAACAGCTTTATATGTTTTATGCTTGGAAAATGTTTATACTGCAGTATAAGGTACTGTAGAAGTTTATATTTCAGTTTAAACTTTTTATTGAGACTTTTGCATGAGAATTAGTTTTCTTTCTTAAGTCACTCACTGGGCTAGCAATCTCACCCCGTTTTCAAATGTTTTTCTTTCCCCAAGTAGCGGTCAAATCCTCAGAAAATAGCTCTGCATCTACTCTGCCACTAAAGGATAAAGATATTGAAACCCGTTGGCTTAGGTGGTTACTGTAAATATTGTACACATGTTTCCGTTGTTCATATAGGGACTAGGGTTTTTGGGCTTTGGGAATTATGAATCTAGTGTTGTAATGACTCTAAACATGTTATGTTTCTAAATTAATAAATTTTTGGCCTAAAGACATTCCGCTGTATATGAGTTATATATTGGTATCAGAGTTATTCCGTAAGAGTTATTAGGCAGTAAGTGTCAACAAATGGTTGATAACTGTTGCAGTCACGCCCTTTCCTAGGTTAAGAGGGTGGTCTGGTGTGGGGTGTGACAACTTGGTATCTGAGCATAAGTTTTTGGGGAGGTTAAAGAGTTAGTTGATGCTAGCTTAGTATTAAAGCATAAGACTTTGGGTGAAAGAGAGAGTTCATGCAGTAGATTAAGTCCCATAAGTATGTCTCTAACATGTGTACTTAATAATTAGGCAAAGATGATGAGAAGAAGTGGCAGACTGAGCAAGCAGACTCAGGAGAGGAATGTTGACCCTACGAGTAGAGGTCCTGAAGCTAGACAGAACCCAGATCCAAAAGGGAAAAGAGTTAGAGACTTAGTAGAGTAGGAAGTGACTTCTGTAAATTAGTCGAGTAGCCCATGGGTAGATGTAGATCCCTAGATGGAGGATCGAATGTTTGATAGAATCGCCCAGAGATTGGCGGCGAGTGTAGGATCGATTCAGACCGATCCAGAGAAGAGATTCAGCATTGAGAGGCTGAAAGTTTTAGGTGCCACGACGTTCGATGGAGCCACAGATCCAGTAGATGCTGAGGTTTGGTTGGACTTGATTAAGAAATTTTTTAAGGTTATGAGGTGCCTGAGGACCGTAAGGTCGGGTTAGCGGCATTCTTACTGTAGAAAGGGGTTGAGAAATGGTGGAAAGTGATAGAGGCCAGAAGGAGTAGTTCGGAAACTATGACTTGGTCTGAGTTCAGACAAGTATTTGAGGATAAATACTACCCTAGTGCTTTTAAAGAAGCGAAAAGGGAGGAGTTCCTTAGGCTAACTCAGGGATTGATGACGGCTGCTGAGTATGGGCAAAGATTTACTGAGTTATCTCAGTATGCCCTTCTGATCATTGTGGAAGAGAAAGAGAGGTGTAGAATATTTGAGAATGGCCTAAGAAGAAAGATACGTACACCCGTTACCTCTACATCTAATTGGGTGAATTTCACTCAGTTAGTGGAGACCGCTATCAGAGTTGAGCGGGGTGTAGCGAGGGAAGATATACTCCAGCCAAATGCGGGATAGTTTAGGACGCCTGGAGAAACAAGAGGCAAGAGTTTTAGACCATGTTCTTTGGACAGTCGAGTATGAGAATTTTTGGAAGCACGAGCCAACAGGGTTCGAGTCGAAAGAGGTCAAGACCTGCAGCTGGACCGAGTGGTAGATCAATATCGGGTTGTGCTAGCAAGTCAATAGCTAATACAGGAAGGAGACCACTTTGTGTAAACTGTGGTAGGCCCCATACAGGAGTATGTTATGGCAATAGGAATGTGTGCTTTCAGTGCGGACAAGCGGGGCATTTCAAGAGAGATTGTCCCTAGCTAGTTTATGGAGCACAAAGTGAGCAAAGAGGAGTTACCCAGATTGTAGATCAACCCAGAGCGACCGAAGCTAGAGGTGAGGGATCCAGTGCAGCTAAGCAGAAAGGGGTAGCTGGACGACCCCAACAGCAACAACAACAGCAACAGGGTAGAGTATACGCTATGACACACCAGGAAGCAGAAGAGGCTTCAGATGTCGTAACTGGTATGATAACTTTATGTAAACGATCTGCTTATGCATTATTTGATCCTAGTGCTACGCAGTCATTCATATCTAGCATGTATGCGTTGCATATAGATAGAGTGACTGAGCGTATGAATGAGGATTTGTTTATCTCTATGCCTGTAGAAGATACTCTAGTTGTACATGAGTATTACAGGAATTGTGAAGTAATTCTTGGAAATCAGAGTTTATGGGTTGACTTGATTCTATTAGAATTACTAGAGTTTGATGTTATTTTAGGTATGGATTTCCTAAGTAAAAATTATGCCACTACGGATTGTTTTAAGAGAGAAATATTGTTTAGGAAATTAGGTGAAAAAGAGATAACCTTGGTAGGAAGTAAAAGAATACTCCCAGGAAGTTTAATATCAGCAGTAAAGGCTAGGAAACTGCTGAGTAAGGGATGTGAATCCTATTTAGCCTATGTGTCAGTTTCACAGGATAAGAAACTGAGACCTGAGGATGTACCTGTGGTACAAGAATTCTTAGATGTGGTCCCTGAAGAGTTACTAGGCTTACCACCTGACAGGGAAATAGAGTTTACTATTGAGTTAGTCCCAGGTACAGCACCTATATCCTAGGCACCATATAGGATGGCACCAACAGAACTGAAGGAGTTAAAAGTTCAGTTACAGGAACTTGTAGATAAGGGGTACATTAGGCCCAGTGTGTCGCCTTGGGGAGTGCCAGTCTTGTTTGTTAAGAAGAAAGACGGTACTCTTAGATTATGCATAGACTATAGACAGTTGAAGAAGGTGACCATTAAGAATAAGTACCCATTTCCTCGTATAGATGATCTCTTCGATCAGTTAAAGGGAGCCACAGTGTTCCCTAAGATAGATTTGAGATTAGGTTATCACCAGTTGAAGGTGAAAGACATAGATGTTCCAAAGACTGCATTCAGAACTAGGTATGGACATTAAGAGTTCCTAGTAATGTCGTTTGGATTGACAAATGCTCCTGCGGTATTTATGGACTTGATGAATAGGATATTTCATTTTTATCTAGATTAGTTTGTGATAGTTTTCATAGACGATATACTAGTATATTCTAGTAGTGTAGAGAAACACAAAGAACATATGAGGATGGTGTTGTAGATGCTAAGGGAAAATAAGTTATATGCCAAATTTAGTAAGTGTGATTTTGGGTTAAACCAAGTCGTATTCCTTGGGCATATAGTTTCAGCTGATGGAGTTAGCGTTGATTCCCAAAAGATAGAAGCAATAGTCAACTGGGAACGACCCCTGAATGTAACAGAAGTACGCAGTTTTCGGGTTTGTAGGTTATTATAGGAGATTCGTGGAGGGCTTTTCTAAGATAGCCCTGCTGTTGACAAACCTGACCAGAAAAGATGCGAAGTTTGAGTGGTCCCCAGAATGCGAGCATAGGTTTCAAGCGTTGAAACAAAGGTTAGTATCAGCACCCGTATTAACTTTACCTACACCAGGTAAAGAGTTTGAGGTCTACTGTGATGCATCCCGACAAGGGTTAGAATGTGTGCTGATGCAGGAGGAAAAGGTAGTAGCTTATGCTTTTCGACAGTTAAAGAAGCATGAATGCAACTACCCTACACACGATTTAGAGTTAGCCGCAATTGTGTTAGCTCTAAAGTTATAGAGACATTACCTGTTTGGTGAGCATTGTCATATATTCACGGATCATAAATGTCTGAAGTATATCTTTGATCAGAAGAAGCTGAACTTGAGACAGAGAAGATGGATCGAGTTAATCAAAGATTATGACTGCACAATTGACTATCACCCAGGTAAAGCAAATGTGGTAGCTGACGCCCTAAGTCGAAAAACTAGATCAGCTAGAGCTAGTATCAATTCATTGAAGGGTACACTGATTCATGAGTTTTATAATGCTATGGCAACATAATCAATCGGTCAAACAGGAGGTTTACTAGCTTCATTTCAAGTGTGTCATACTCTCGTAGAAGATATTCTACGTGAATAATTAAAGGATTCCGATCTTCAGAAGTTAGCTGAAGAAATAGGTAAAGGATTGAGGACGGACTACCAATTAAGAGCCGACAAAGTGCTATTAAAAGAAGGTAGGGTATGAGTATCTAATAACTTAGCACATAAACAAGCCATTCTAGAAGAGGCACATAGTTCGGTTTATGCTATGCATCCGGGCAATACGAAGATGTACAGAACATTAAAGAGATCGTACTGGTGGCTAAGTATGAAAAGAGAAAGAGCGGAGTATGTTGGCAGGTGTCTAATATGTCAACAAGTTAAGCCGGAAAGATAGAGACCAGCAGGATTACTTAATCCACTCCCAGTACCAAAGTGGAAGTGGGAGCATATTACGTTGGATTTCCTATTTGGATTACCTAGGACACCAACGAGCTATGATGGTATATGGGTAATCGTGGATAGATTGACAAAAACAGCTAAGTTTTT
>NC_052353.1:7605220-7613696 GCF_009727055.1 Benincasa hispida
TGCTAAGAGCATGTATATTGCAATTCAAAGACAGTTGGGATGTGCATCTATCGTTGATCGAATTTACGTATAACAACAATTACCATTCGAGTATCGGAATGGCACCATATGAGGCACTATACGGAAGACCATGTAGAACTCCGATATGTTGGGATGAAGTCGGTGAAAGAAAATTACTAGGTCCATAACTTGTGCAACAGACATCAGACAATGTTAAGATTATAAGAGATAATCTTAAGACGGCTCGAGACAGACAAAAGAGTTATGCCGATAAGCGGAGAAAAGAATTGAAGTTTGAAGTTGGTGATAAAGTATTTCTTAAGTTATCTCCGTGGAAAGGAATACTCAGGTTTGGTAGGAAAGGAAATAACCCCGAGATATATTGGACCTTACGAGATAATAGAAAAAGTTGGCCCAATGGCATATCGATTGGATTTACCTCCAGAATTATCTCATATTCATGACGTGTTTCATGTGGAAATGCTTAGAAAGTATGTGCCAGATCCTACCCATGTGTTGCCTGAGCAACCAGTACAATTGAAGGAAAATTTGTCTTACGAAGAAGAACCAGTGGAGATTCTTGACCGAAAGGAACAGGTTTTAAGGAATAAGAAAATTCCATTGGTAAAGGTACTATGGCGGAACCATAATATGGAAGAAGCAACATGGGAAGCCTAAGAGAAAATCAGAAACAAGTATCCGCAGTTGTTTAATTGATGGACTAGTAGCGAAATTTCGAGGACGAAATTTTCATAAGGGGGAGGTAAATGTGAATCCCGAATCCTAATTTCTCTACTTGAGTATGTTCCCTACTGAGACCAGTGTGGTGAGTAGGTTGATGTGGACACTAGTGTGTAATGGTAGAGAAAAGGGTGGAAATTAGAGGAAAAGAGAAAATTTGGAAGCTTGACTTTTGGGAAAAAACTTGAAAAAATTGGCTAAGTATAAAACTAGGTGATAGATGCGTTGGAAGGGTTGTGATGAAGGCATTGGTGGTGGTATGTGATTGAAGGAAGGAAAGTTGAAGTGATGCGTTGGAAGGTTGGATGGCACAAGGGTAGGCGAGGACACGGGCAAGGCATGCGTTGGAAGGGTGGCATTCGTCGATGCACAGCGCTCTGCCAAGCGCCCATGCATCGAGTGCCTCTGCTAAGTACCCAGCCTATGAGTCGAGTGCCCATGCCAAGCGCCTAGCCTATATGTCAAGTGCCCTGCCAAGTGCCCATGCAGCCGAGCAAGCCCTGCGAGCGATGCCTAGCGCCTATGCCACACACCCTTGTGTTGGTGACCAGCGCCTATGCCAAGCGCCATGCGTCAATGCCAAATGAGCCTTGCGGTGATGCTGAGTGAGCGATACGTCGAGGACGAGCGGCCATCCTATGCATTGGTGGTGGCTGGCTCTTGTGATGGCTAAGTTGGATTGCGATGGTAGTGAGTGGAAAAACCAAAGTGGAATACAAAGGCCATAATCTATGCCGTTGAACATCCCAAGGGTTGTGGATGCATATGAAAGATGAGCTCACATAGAGGACGTCACCAAACATGTGTCTTCTTGGGAGGAAACCATAAGCCTTAAGCAAATGAGGTGGTTGCATAAGAGGACATGCAAATTGAAGCCCATGCGGTTGCTATGTAGGAGAAGGACACTTAGATTGCGTTGATTGAAACATTACATTGATAGTGTGAGGAGGAAACACTTGGACATGCAGCCAACTAGGAGGTGTCGACCTTGGAGAGTGTTTGGACGCCTATAAATAGGGCTAAGGACTTCTTTTTCTATCAAAATTTAAAAAGACATTAAAAAGAGTGGGATAGCTAAGTAAACATTGTGTTGAGAGCAAAATCCATGTGTTGATCATAGAGCTTGAAGGGGGACGCAGTGGACAGTGAAGTATAGAAAACAACATCAACTTGAAACGAAAAGTTCTCCCAATATACTCATGCGTTTGGAGTGATTCTAAAGCCACTTGAAAGCTCTAAAAGTCTGGTTTTCAGGGTAGGGCTGCCGAAGAAAAATCTCTAAAGATTGGGCTTGAAATTGAGAAGAATATAGAAGGGTCAGGCTGTTGGGTAAGCTTGAGCCAGTCTTGGAGATTTTGTGATTCCGACCAAAACACGAGGAGTTCTGAGCTCAGATTTTAGGATAGGCTTCCTGATATAGTTTAGAACATTTTTTTAGAAGTAAGTATCTAAAAATAAGGCTTATAACTATGAGTAATCTGAGTTGTAAATTTTATTTGGATTCTAGGGGTGAAAAAGGGAGCCTGAGGTAAACAAGGAACTTCTAGAATGAAAAGTTCCTAAGCGATCGAGGTGAGTGACTAAAACATTTTAAAAAATATTTACAATGTTTTAAATAAAGCATGCTTTAAAGAAGATTATTCTCATGCCAGCTAGTTTTACAAAGTGATTTCCAAGTAAACCATGAGTTATGTTTTAAACGCATGCATGCGTGGGAAGTTTGTTGAAAAGCTATTTATATATGTTAAATATACCCAGCATGCTTAGTATCTTTAAAGCCATATTTTTATGTGTTATACTTTACATGCTTTAAAGAGAAATTCATTTATGACTAGTTTTACTTAAAGCGCAATACCGAAGGACATTTGAGAAGGTATCTAACCAACTTGGTACTAAAGGACGTTTGAGAAGGTACCAAACCCACTTGATACCGAAGGACATTTGAGAAGTATCCTAGAAACTCGATATTGAAGGACATGTAAGAAGGTATCTGAGCAGAAGTACCTAAGGTATGATGGTACTTAGTATGGCCACGTGCACGTAGGTAGAGTTAGAGATTGAGAAAAATGGTTCTCTCTTGACTAGCAGTTGGTGTTGGGATTATTTTTAACCACAGTAGGGTTATTCTCAACTAAGAAACGGTTTTACTGTTTCATGATTTAAACAGCTTTATATGTTTTAAACAGCTTTGTAAAGGGATCAACAACGTTGTATTCCGATGCGATCTTCGTGACTATCACCTCATCGGATGCACAATCTCCCTGATCAGGTGATATTTCCGTTCTATGTGCTTACCCCGACGATGACTCCGAAGCTTCTTCGAATTTGCCTCAACCCTGCTGTTATCACAATAAAGAGTGATAGGCAAATTCATATTTGGAACAACTTCCAAATCTGAAAGGAACTTGATAACGGGCAGAAACGTACGTTATTACAACGCAAAGATGTAAAACAATGTAGGATTGGGACGGTAAAAGTATATAAAATCGTGTCCAAAAGCATTAAGTTTAGAACATTGCGATCGCATTCGTCCGTCGCATTAAAGCAGATAATGCGTTGGCGCAAGGCAGAATTGCGATCTAAGGAAATCAGCATCCGAGCACATTAAGAGATTGTGACCGCAAGGCTATGCGATCGTATGCATTCGAGAAAATCTGCTCAAGAAGGTAGCCACATAGAGACGGTGCATCAAGGTGAAAACTTAATAAATCACGATGGGACAGAAAGTTGATGATGGTCGAATCCGAATTTAGTCGACAAGCCATTAACGACACATTGTAACAAGTACACTCAACTTTTCGGTGAAAATTAATCGGTGCATCAGACAGAGAATTAATGACATCCCATCAATGCAATCATTTGAGAGAAAAAGCTCTTCACCCTGAAGCTCTATAAATACCGAAGGCCACCTTCGTTAAACGAGTTAGGTTTCGCTATTCAGAATTGAGAGTTCTTCTTCTCCTTATACTTAGTTATCCGTAGTCTGTAATTTTATATACTTAGAAGGCGGAGGCAAATGAAGAGAGAAGACGCTGAAAGATCGTCCTGGTGAAATCGGAAGAGTGCCAGGAAGCGTTGAGAATAGAGAGAAGGCCGACTCTTGCAGAAGCGAACATTCTTTTGGGCAGAGTAGAGAAAACTCAGTGTAAAAGCCATGGGAAGCAAGACATTGCTACCAGACTCTCTATCCTTATTTTCCATTGTCATTCTGCATTTTGAACTTATTTATAAAATGGAATTTGCATCTCTACATCTGTTCACTCTCTTTACATTATGCATGAGTAACTAAACTGTCGAATGGGTTGAGAAGCACTTAGCTAGCATAACCTGAGATCTTAACTTTATGCGATCATCTTGTATTATGTATGCGTCATTCGTTCTTTAGACATGATCGGGAGGGTGGTCTAAGGATAGAATCTAGGCTTGGAAAAGTCAAATTAGAAACTAGGCTCGGGAGAGTCAGATTAGAACCACATAATCAAGAGATAGAAGCTTAGGAATAAGTTTTGTTTGCTATTAACGCATCGCATGCACCCTAGAGATAGGATATGATGGTATGCGGTCACCTTGTACCTGTGTGCAGCATTCATCATCGCATAAGTCAAGAGATAGAGACTTAGGAATAAGTCCTATAGACATCATCGCATGCTTCCTAAAACTAGGAACTATAGCATTTACATTGGAAGATGAATTGCTGTTGTTTGTGTGTAGCATGATCGCATAGCTTGAACGCAATCTCAGGAAGCGCTAGCTAAATACCTTCTCAACCTGTTCCCCCCATACTCATTGTAACTTTCATCATTATTAACTCTTTTCTCAAATCCGCCGCATAGAATCTATATATTAAACACGCATACCAACCAACGCATTGTTTTATTTGTCACCGCAAAGAAATCTGAAACCACCATTGCATACTGTCTCCATAGTCCTTGTGTTCGACCCTGGGCTTACCAGGCAACCTAGTAGAATTTATACTTGGATTTCGCTAGGAAAACTTGCATGCACAACGCATATACCACCATCACAATATATACCATTATTTCATTGCATTAACCACACATCAAGTTTTTGGCGTCGTTGTCGGGGACTACAGCAGTACGGATTGTGCTAACGGTAACTTTTTGGTTTTCTTTGCAGACTTTCCATCTCTGTGCACTGTCTCTCCTTAGGTAAGGGAAGAAGCAGGCATCTTATGAGCAAAGGACAAAATCTTGAGCCCAATTACGACCTAGAAATTGAGACAACTTTCCAAAGAAGAAGAAGAAAAAAAAAAACAACAATAACAAGAGAAAGAGCCAAACATGGCGGAGCAACTAGAAGATAGAGCACCAAATGCAAATAATATCATGGTGAATCCCATACTCTTGGTGAACGACCGCGATAGGCCCATCCAGGACTATACGTCGCCCAACTGTTATGATTTCTCACCAAGAATCATGAGGCAAGCTCTTGACGGATCGAGGTTCGAGATGAAACTGGTGATGCTGCAGATGATTCAAACTGCCGAACAGTTTGGCGGTAGGCGTGGCGAGGATCCACACGCCCACCTCTAGAGTTTTATTGAAATCTGTAATACGTTTGTGTTCCCAAACATCTCCGCTGAGGAGGTTCGATTAACACTGTTCCCATTTTCGTTGTGCGACCAGGCACGAAAATGGGCTTATTCTTTCGAACCAGGGGAGATTACATCATGGGAACAGGTAGTGGAAAAGTTCATGAAGAAGTACTTCCCCCCGATGGAGAACGCTAGAAGAAGGAAGCTGATTACCAATTTTGAATAGGATATCGATGAATCGCTCAGTGACGCCTGGCGAGGTTTAAAAGGCTGGTAACAAATTGCCCGCATAATGGCTTACCAGATTGTTTACAGATGGAAATTTTCTACCATGGTCTGAACCCTACATCGCAGACGGCTGCCAATGCAACAGCAGCTAGAGGTCTGCATGACAAAACATATGATGAGGCTAAGAACATACTTGATCTCATTTCGAAAAATCACGAAAACTGGAGAGAAAGCGATCAAAGACTGAGAATTAAAGACAGTGATGCAAATAATTGGGTCATCACTTCTTTGCAAAACCAAATGATTGCGATGATGAATTTGATACAAGGAATCGCAATCAGCAACCCAGGAATGCAAAGGGGGCAAGTCAATGCAATCGACCAAGCGAGCACAAGTTGTGCTACTTGCGGTGAAGGCCATCCAATGGAAGAGTGTCCGAAAAACCCACATTCTGTTTATTTCGTGAAGAATAATCCGTTTTCCAATATGTACAACCCTGGGTGGAGAAACCACCCTAACTTTTCATGGAAAAATCAATAACAAAATTTTCAACCAATGGCGCTGAAAGAAGGGCCACCAGGATTTTTCCCGTGAACAAACGATCAAATGCAAAATCAAGCTAGTAGTTTGCAGGTGTCGTAATCTTCATCCTTAGAGAGCTTGCTGAATTAATATATTGAAAAGAATGAAACAGTGCTTCAGAATCAAGCGACGTCTATCTGCAATCTTGAAATTCAAATAGGAAAAATTGCGGGTGAACTCAAGAGTAAACCGCAAGGGGCATTGCTGAGCTCAACAGAGCTTCCATGCAACCCAGGGAATATGGGAAAGAAGCAATGCCAAGCTGTGACATTGTGAAGCGAAAAGACAGTGGTGGAGGAGAAGAAGGAGCCAAGCAAGACTGCTCCAATTCCGATGGAACCACAGACCCAAAAAGAAACAGAAGAATAGAAGACGATGGATCCAGATATTGCGTCCACTTCGAAGCCAAAAGAGCAGGGAATCGTGAAAATACAGCTGCCACCATTCCCCCAAAGACTTAAAAAGAAGAAAATTGATGAAGTGCAGTATTAACGCTTCATGGACATGCTGAAACAGCTGCATATCCACATTTCTTTCACTGAAGCGATTGAACAAATGCCAAAGTATGCAAAGTTTCTGAAGAATATGGTGATGAAGAAAAGAAGCACTGGTAAGTTCGCAACGGTGGCATTGACGCAAAATTCAAAATCCATAATTCCACCAAAAATGCGCAACCCTAGAAGTTTCACAATAACCTACTCGATCGGAAGGTTATATATTGGTCAAGCACTTTGCGATCTCGGGGCCAGCATCAACTTAATGTCCCTTTCCATTTTTAAGCAGTTAAATGTAGGGCAGCTGGCGCCCATGGCGGTGACTCTTCAGCTAGCTGATAGATCACTTGTGCATCCAGAAGGAAAGGTGAAGGATGTCCTAGTCACGATTGACAAATTTATATTACCGATAGACTTCATCATCCTGGACTATGAATCGAACAAGGATGTACCCATCATTCTGGGACGGCCATTTTTATCCACTAGTCCGCCCAGATTGTTGTGTACAAGGGAGAGATCACACTGAGCGTGAATGGACAGAAGCTCAGGTTTGATATTATCCGAGCCATGAAATACCGGAAAGAAGAAGACCTCACTGAGTTCGATGATGAACCTAGTTTGAATTTAGAAGAAAAGTCTGAAGATGAAAATGAAGATAGGGATGTGACCGAATCCATAGTAGCCTACAATGTGATCATAGAAACAACAACCAAAGAAGACAAGCTGACAATGAATGAAGAAAGAAAAACACAAAAACCATCCTTGGAACAACCACCGACGGTAGAGTTGAAAACCCTTCCAAACCACCTAAAGTATGCTTTTTCTGGGGCAGAATGAAACGCTACCAGTAATAATTTCCTCTGCACTTAATGAAGATCAAGAGAATGCGCTACTGAGCATCCTTAAAAAGTACATAAAAGCAATTGGCTGGATGCTAGCAGAAATTAGAGGAATTAGCCCCGCATATTGCATGCACAGGATTAGTCTCGAGGACAATCAGAAATGATCGATCGAACATTAACGCAGAGTCAACCCTGCAATGAAGGAGGTCATGAAGAAGGAGATAATCAAGTGGTTGGACGCAGGGATTATCTATCCAATCGCCGACAGCATGTGGGTCAGCCCCGTGCAGTGTGTACCAAATAAAGGAGGGATGACGGTAGTCCCAAATGTAAATAATGAACTGATACCAATGAGGACTGTCAGTAGCTAGCGGATTTGCATGGACTACAGCAAACTGAATGCGGCGACAAAGAAGGATCATTTCCCTTTGCCTTTTATCGACCAGATTCTAGACCGCTTAGCAGGAAATGATTACTATTACTTCTTGGATGGATATGCCGGCCATAACCGAATCATGATTGCTCCTGAAGATCAAGAGACAACCACGTTCACCCGCCCTTATGGAACATTTGCATTTCGACGCATGCTGTTCGGCCTATGCAATACGTCAAACACTTTCCAGAGTGTTGGCTTTTTGGCCCTTAATCTCAAATTAATTAATTTTAGTTAATTAATTAATTAATGTTTTGATGATAACAAACTCAATTTTTAATTACTGAAAATCTTAGTGTTTTAATCTGTCCATAGTGTAGAGCTTGGAACAACGATTCCAACACCTCTTGAATTACTCAAATCGGAGCTAAAACGAAGACGATATGACCGAAACAAGTTTATAGAGAAAATATTGTGTGGATGGCGTGGCATAACCAGACCATTTACATGTAGACATGTGGCAGCATATTGGTTGAATGGTGGATCATTAAGAGATTAACATATGATGAACTTTTGATTTTTGGATTGATTTAAAATTAAAAAAAATGAAATTTAAAAGAAATTTAAAAGGAAAATAAATTTAATATTATTTTATGTTTAT
>NC_052353.1:7613721-7637566 GCF_009727055.1 Benincasa hispida
AAAATGTGCTCCGTGAGCAACTAATCTTCCATACTTCCCTGTAAAGTTCAGATCCAGAATTTTTGCACTTGTACTCATAGTTAGTAAGAGAGTTGATTTGTCTCAGTAAATTAATAAGTTTAATTTGATTGGCAGGTCTTTTAGGAGCGTACTCAGTCAAAGATATCGTCTCATCATGGAAAGTATAGAAGTAGCATGAAGTAAAGATAATAGCGTCAACCTTATGGAACATTTGTGTGCACACTCATTTCGACGTAATTTAATATGCTTGTTGGCGTGCCTAGGAGAAAGTTGTGATTCGATACATTCGATCATCGAAAGTGCAAAATTGCTCACTAACATTCAACCTATCAATAACTTTATAATATCAATATGCACTACTAATTCACTACTAGAAGGCGTTGCATTAGTGACAAAACCAAATCGATCCGAACGGAAGCAGTCGGAGAATTAATATTTCGTAAACTAATTTTCTAGTTATAACTGTATCGAGGTGTGGTTTGGGTGTGGGATATGAGATAAATACATGAAAAATACAATAAACAGGACGAAATATAAATATCTATCGCAATTGAGAAAATTAGTTCTAGGAGCAAGTGGAATTTCGATGCAAATTTTTAATTGTTGAATTCTCTTGATACATATACATTTGATCTATACGTGAAAAACGATTTATTGGTCCAAAATTTCATTAGCGTAGAGAACAAGCCACTTGTTGGGTAAAACCAAGCACCGACCCTAAAGTTTTAATTAAAGCTAAAGCCTTAACTAAACTAAATGCTTTAGTCCTATTGAGTGAGAGGCGTCCATATAAAACTAACACATTCGCATTACGAGCTAGGTTTCAATTTTGTGATTAAACACTAGGCAGAAACATATTTAACTATTTATTTTTTTAATAGATTGACATTGCATTTTAGGAATCATTATTGGGTAGCCAAATTCCTTTACAGCATACATGATTCAAATCTTTACTTCTTGTGATTTAAGCTATAAGTTTAAGAAAGATCGTGCAAGCCAAAAATATATGTCCCAAGATGTATATTCATGGATAGGAAGAGTCCAATCATGCACAAACATACAATCTAAAGTAAAATAAGATTTTAGACAAAGTAAATAAAAATGCATTAAGTTCATCTAGAGAAATTTCAAGAAAATTACCATTGGTTCTTTACTACAAAAACTAGAAAAACCACTAACCTCAACAATCCATGGAAGAAATTAAGGATTATCGGCTTCAATCCATATTACAACTCAAATATTAAGAATCCAACATAAATATGTTATATCTAGTTAGTGGAAAAGAAGAAAAGTCAGCACTGTTGGGAATTATCTAGAACTCGCAGTTCATGTTAAACATATTCTATTTTATCATAATATCGACTTGTTTATTTTGGCATCTTTATTATGAAATCCAATAAAAGCATTCATTGGCTGTGACATAAACAGGATCAAGTTGACAGTATATAGCCTAAATGGTCCTAATAAGTATATGATGAAATTGGGGTATCCTCATCCTGGTAACAACTATTGGATATGCGGGCTCACTCTGTAATTGTTATAAGAAGTTGTAAAGTGCTACAAATGATGTGATCCACACAACTCGTTCATCGTTGAGGCATGAGAGTGGAAGGTAATCCTATGCAATGAGTTTGCATATAGACTGAACCACAAAAATAGTCACTTTTCTTGATAATGATCGTTTAACTGTAAAAATGACTATTTCATTTAATATGTAACCTAAGGTTAACTCGATCTTAATCCTGAGTTTAGTCTATGGAACTGCCAGTTTTACTTTGGGATTATCTTTGATCTGAAAATGTGAGAATAGTCCCAACAACACTGCTAAATAAGCTTATCCAATTTTGGGGATAAGAACCGGATAATAGCTGGGGAGACATAGCCTTGTAAAGATGGAATTCACTTCTTACCCTATTAAGGGTTAGATAGATAGATGTTCTCTTAAGTACTGATTTCAAGTCTTGAACAATCGCGGCCGCCTTCTCTGAAAGAGAGGATTTAATTCATAAGATTTATGAATCAGAATTGTTCATTGTAGGATCAAGTAAAATGACTTAAGGAACAAGATGTATTCATAGGGTTAAAACGGTAATTTTTGTGACCATAGCTGTGATTAACGACAACCTGTGAAGGATCGACTTAACACTTCATGGTTATTAGTGACATAATATAAATCTACAGTTGACAGGAAGTATCAACTATGTCTAATAGTGGGAGTGTCCCATTAGTTAACGAAATAGGGTTAATGATGAACTAATGAAATTTAGCCAATTAATCTACGAATCGTTGGAGACCCATGATCTGTAGGTCCGCGAGGTCCATACTAGCTCGTAAATGGATAAGATTTAGAGTAGCTTGAATAATTTATTTGCGTTAATTACGACAAAGAATATAATATTTAAATACTGTTCAATAAAATATATGAGTGAATTTTTATGAAAATCAATTTAAATATTTGCATATCGACATCTGGAATATGCCATATGCTTAAATTACGTTCCAAACATTCATTTCTAATTTGGGCTTTTTGGCCCTTAATCTCAAATTAATTAATTTAGTTTAATTAATTAAAATGTTTTGATGATAACAAACTCAATTTTTAATTACTGAAATCTTAGTGTTTTAATCTGTCCATAGTGTAGAGCTTGGAACAACGATTCCAACACCTCTTGAATTACTCAAATCGGAGCTAAAACGAAGACGATATGACCGAAACAAGTTTATAGAGAAAATATTGTGTGGATGGCGTGGCATAACCAGACCATTTAACATGTAGACATGTGGCAGCTAATTGGTTGAATGGTGGATCATTAAGAGATTAACATATATGAATTCTTTGATTTTTGGATTGTATTTAAAATTAAAAAAAAATGAAATTTAAAAGAAATTTAAAAGGAAAATAAATTTAATATTATTTTATGTTTATGTCTAACGGCTAGTTTTTTTACACATGGTATGTTTTTTATTTTTGGATTGACTTTGAAGAGAATGAATTTTAAAAGAAAATGAATTTAATATCATTTTATGTTTGTGTCTAACGCTTAGTTACATGATACATGGTATGTTTTTTATTTTTTTTGGATTAATTTTAAAAGAAAAATGAATTTCAAAAGAAAATAAATTTAATATTATATTTTGTTTGTATCTAACAGCTAGTTTTGTTTAAAATCTCCACCACTGATTTTTTTTTCTAAAATCCAATGGTCCAAATTAATTGTGGTTTCTAAAAATTTTTCCTCATCTATATAAACCATCTTCCTCTCCAAATTTTAACTAAAATAATTTTATTTTTTTATAATCCTCCAAAACTCAAAAGTTCCATTGTTGATCTCTTTAAGTTCCCAATTTTTTTCATTTCATCTTATTCGTGAAAGAGTATTATTGTATTGTGAGGATAAACTTGTTGAGTGCTTAAACTTGTAAATCCATCCTCTAGTGAGAGTTGTATTGTGTTCTTCAAAAATTCCAACGTTTGTAACGGTTTTGATCCTAAATTGTGGAAAGGATAGGGTTTGCTCTTGAACCGTAAAAGGAGTAGTGGTGTAACGGTTGGGCTCTAATCCGTAGAAAGAATCGGAAAGATTTTATTCAAATTTTCAAAGAGGCGCTTGGGAAGTGGAGTAGGTCGAGTTTGACCAAACCACTATAAAAAATTACGGTGTCTTCTTCTCTAACTCTTTCATTTTTATTTTTGCTATTAATTTAAGCAATTTATTGTTAGTTTTTAGTTTGTTCTTATTTATTTGCTAAATTTGATAGAATTAATTATCACATTTTCTGTCATCTTATTTTGTTGCATAATTTGAATTTTTTTTTATTATTTATAAAAGTGTATTAATTAGTTTAATTGTGGTTAATTTAGAAAAAAAAAAGTTTAATTAAAACCTATTCATCCCCCTTTAGGGTTGCCATATCGATCCCAATTGTGATCAGAGCGGATTGCTCTTCTTGAAATATTATTCTTTTCTTGATAAACTTAATTGTTTTTGATCTTATTTGGACAACTTTAGGTTTTATCCATTTTACCGATAGTCAATCTATTACAAAGTCTCCTTTCTTTAATGGTACTAATTACAGTTATTGGAAAAATAGAATGAGATTTTTTCTTGCTTTCTATTGATTATGATTTATGGGATATTGTTAAGGAGGGTTTTAAAATTCCAAACAAAAGATGTTGATGTGTGTTAGCACTATAAAACCTAAGGAAGAAGGTAATCAATAATGAAAAGAAAGCATTGCTCTTTATGCCAAAGCTATTAATTGCTTATTTTTTTGCTTTGAGTATAATAGATGTGTCTATTTGCAAAACCGCAAAAGAGATATGGATAAATAGAAATTACTCATGAAGGAACTAGTCGAGTAAAAGAAGAAACAAAGATTGACATGTTAGTTCATCAATATGAATATATATGTTTAAAATTGATGAAAATGAAGCTATTTCGATATGTTTTATTAGATTTACTAAACATTTGTCAAATGCTTTAAAAGGACTTGGGTAAAAGTACTCAAATCTTGAGAAGATAAAGAAGCTATTGTAGTCTTTGCCTAAAACAATGGAAGCCTAAAGTCAACCGCCATTCAAGAGGCAAAGGATCTCAAATCTCTCTCTCCATTGATCAACTCATAGTGCTCGTTGTTGACACATGAGATAAAGATCAAGAAAAACATGGAGGATTGAGAAGAAAAAGAAAGAGAAAGAGTATAACTCTTTAAACCATGTCTTAAGAAGTTGAATCTCAAAGATGAAGATGACCTTGATGAAGATGATGTTGCCCTATCTTTCACTTAAGTAAAGAACTTCATCAAGAGAAGAAGCAATTCAAGAAGCATCTCTCCAACCAAAAAGAGTCAAAAGTTGAAAAGAGCAAAAAGGATGAGGTAATATGCTATGAATGCAAGAAGTCGGGTCATATTAGAATCGATTTTCCTTTTCTTCAAATCATCCAAGAAATCCCAAGAAGAAAGCAATGAAAGCTACTTGGGATGGTAGCGATGAAAGAGAAAGTGGGAGTGATAATGAAGAAGTGGCCAATTTTTGCTTCATGCTCATAGGACAAGAGGATGAACAAAATGATGAGGTAACTCTAGAACCTCTTTTCTTATTAATGAATTGTTCGAAACTTTTGAAAATAGGCAAAATGACTTAGAAAAACTTAGTTCTAAGTATTTGTGCCTTAAAAAGAAATACAATGTTTTATCTAGTAAAAATAAAGTCTTCACTTGAAAAAATTGCTTGGCTTGATAAAGATAGATGATATGATGCTATGCATATTAGATGAAATGAATAACCTCTGTGTGACAAGTCAATGCTTTTGATTGTGATGAGAAAAAGATGCTTGCTTGAAAAAGTTAAATTTCCTTGAGCATGATAGTTGTGAAAAAAGTAATTTTGATTAAATTACTCAAAGAAAAGAATTTTAGTGCTTTGCAAGACACTGATAAGGCTAAAGAATCTATTAAAAAAGTTGACAATGACATCTGCTCAAAGATTAGACACAGATAAATTGAAGTACGGTAGCAAGCTTTTGGTGATAAAAGAGGTTAGGCTATATTGATGAATGTTCTACCCTTCAAGTTCTAAAACTTCTGTAAGCACTACGAATAATATGCCTAAGCGCTTAATTGCCTAAGTGTTGTGTCTAAGTAATGTTAAATCTAAACTTTGATCCCTATATGATGTATTGAGTGGTGTTGAAAGGCCATATTAGATCTAAGTGTTTTAAAATTGAAATATGCTCACTACTACTTTTCCAAGAAGAAATTTTTCTCAAAGGGCAAAGTTTCATAATGCTCCAAGGAATAATTTCTCAAGAAAATTAGAGTGCATAAATTTGTTGTATGAGATAAACTCTTTGCATAATGTTGTTTGTTTCTCAATGTGGCAAGTTTGAACATACATCTTATTCTTGTTACTTGTCTAAATCCAATGCCTTATAAATGTCTATGAAAAATATGAAATGTGGATTCCCAAGTTTATTCAAATGCTACCATCTAGGACCCAAACAAGTGTGGTACCAAAGAATCAACTTGAACATTTGTGTTTGTTAGGTCTGTTTGAAAATCTCTAAGAAAACAAGGTGGTACTTGGATAGTGGTTCGCTCGGAGGCACATGACGGGAGACCATCCAAGTTTGTCTCTCTCTCCAAAAAGGATGGAGGTCTTGTAACCTTTGGTACAACAAGAAAGGTAAAATAATTGGTAAAGGTAGTATATGAGTAATGAAATCTTCTAATTTTAATTGAAATGTACTTTTGGTGAAGGTTGTTGTGTCTTGAGAGCATATGTTATATAGTTATATTGAAAGTCAATTGTGTGATAAAGGGCTTTAGAGTTTATGTTGATTAAAAAGATTGCATCATTGAAGAATACTAGTGATTAGAAAAGTTATATTTGTTGGAAATAGAGATGAAAATGTTTATACTATTGATTCGAAAATGATAATCATATTAATGATAATTATTTATCTCGGCTTTACATAATGATCTTGGTTATGGCATAGAAGATCAGGACATGCTAGCATGCACTTAATTTTAAAATATTTCCAAGATGGTTAGAGTCGTCTTCCCAAAATTATAAATTTGAAAAAGACAGTTTTGTGTCTCGATAAGCTTGTCAAAAATGGGTACAACTAGTTCTCTTTCAAATCTAAAAATTATAATCTCTACAACTAAAACTCCTTCAACTATTAACATGGACATATTTTGGGCCATATTCTACAGATTGCTAGTTTTGGAGAGAACTATTATGCCTTTGTGATAGTTGATGATTTTTCAAGATTTAACTTGGATTTTGATGCTAAAACATAAGGATGATGCTTTGAAAGTTTTTCTAGTTTTGCAAAAAGGTTCAAATTAAAAAGAGTATTTTTGTGATTTTATAACAATTAGGGGTGGATGGAGAGAATTTGATTATAATGCTTTTGTGTATTTTGTGATTGTTTCTTTAGTGATTCTCGAAACCATCTACCCAAGAACTCCTCAACAAAACGGTGTAGTTGAAAGGAAAAATCGTAATTTGCAAGAATTTGCTAGATCAAATGTTGCATGATTATGGTTTTAGCTATATACTATTTTTGGGCAGGCATAGCCTTTAACACCGGCTTGCTATGTTTTAAATAGAGTTTTAATTAGAACTTTTTTTGGAGTAAAACTCCTATGAACTTTTGGCATAACAAAATTCCAAATATTGTGGTATTTCAAAGTTTTTTGGTTGCCAATGTTTTTTTTGAAATAACAAAGAAAAACTTGGAATTTTGATTCTACAAGACGGATGTGTGTGTATTTCCTTGGCTATTCCTCTACTAGTAATAGCTTATAGAGTTTTCAAGTAAAAGAACTTTGTGAAATTGGGAATGGGACTATGTCATGTACTTCTATTTGATGAATCTTGCCATGTTATTTCTAATGAGCCTATTTATAGTGGATGTTTTAGAAGGAAATTTTGGAGATTTAACTTGTTAGTAACAAAGGCAAGGCAATTTGTTTCAGTAAGCAAGAGGTTGAGCTTAATCGAAAAGAACGAAGTTGGTTCTTCATCCATGCCTAAAGAGTGGAGGTATGCCTCCTTCTCATCCCAAAGAATTAATTCTTTGTGATCCCAAACAAGGTGTGAAAAACTCGTTCCTCCTCTTAATATGTTTAATAATCTTGCTTTTTGTTTCTCAAATTGAATAAAAAAAGTTTTAAGATGCCGAAAATGATGAATTATGGATTTTAGCTAATGCAAAGAAGATCTAAATCAATTTGAAAGGAATAAAGTTTTGGGAGTTAGTCCCTAGGCCCTCTCATGCTTCTATAATTGGAACTAAATGGGTCTTTAGAAATAAAATAAATGAAAATGGAAATATCATTAGAAATAAAGCTAGACTTATAGCTCAAGGTTATTGTCAAGAGAATGAATAGATTATGAAGAAACTTTTGTACCCGTTGCTAGATTAGAAGCTATTAGAATGTCGCTTGCTTTTGCTTCTTATAAGAATTTCATTTTGTATCAAATGGATGTGAAAAGTGCATTTTTAAATGGTTATATCATGGAGGAAATTTATGTAGAACAACCTACGGGGTTTGAAAGTTTTGATTTCCTTAATCATGTCTATAAGTTGAAAAAGGCTCTTTATGGCTTAAAACAAAGCTCCAATAGCTTTGGTATGTTAGACTTAGTTAAAATGGGTAAAATTGATACTACTCTTTTTATTAAGACTAAAGAAAATGATATGCTTTCAGTACAAATATATGTGGATGATATTATTTTTGGTTCCACTAATATCCATCTTTTTTATGAAGAATTTTTATATGCATAGTGAATTTGAGATGAGTATGATGGGAGAAATTAGCTTCTTCCTTGGACTCCAAATCAAACAACTCAAGGATGGTATTTTCCATAAGTCAAGAAAAATACACAAGGGATTTGCTCAAAAGATTCAAATTCAATGAAGGTAAAAATTACAAAAACTTCTATGAGCACATCCACTAAGCTTGACAAGGATGAAAAAGGTAAGTGTGTGGATATAAAAACTTATAGAGGTATGATTGGATTTTTACTTTATTTAACCGCTAGTAGACCTGATATTATGTTTAGTGTATGTCTTTGTGCTAGATTTCAATCTTGTCCTAAGGAATCACATTTACATGCCGTTAAAGAATTTTTAAAATATTTGCTTGGTACTATTGATTTAGGCTTATGGTATCCTAGAAATGTTGAATTTAATTTGGTAGGATATTCCGATGCGGATTTTGCGGGTAGTTTACTTGACCGTACGAGTACTAGTGGGACTTGTCAATTTCTTGGTAGTTCCTTATTTCTTGGTTTTTGTAAAAAGTAGAATTCGGTTGCCTTATCCACTACCGAAGCTGAATATATTGCGGTTGCTAGTTGTTGTGCTCAAATTCTTTGGATGAAACAAACTCTTTGTGATTTTGGATTAAAGTTTGAATAATGTGCCTATATTTTGTGATAATACTAGTGCTATAATTTGACTAAAAATCCTAATACATCATTCTAGGACTAAGCATATTGATATTAGGCATCACTTTATTAGAGAGCATGTGCAAAATGATAATATTACTCTTGAATTTGTAGGCTCTAATAATCAATTAGCGGATATTTTTACCAAGCCTTTGAATGAAGAAAACTTTTGCAAAAATAGGTTTGAGCCTCGGTATTATTCGTTGTGATGCCTCTTGATTTTATAATTTTACTTGTTAAATCTTTTGAAGGCATTTTGATAGGGGGAGATATGGAAAGCATGTGTTAATATTCTTAGGGGGAGTTGTGCTAAATTTATGTTCATATTTTTAAGGAAACATTTATTTATTTCTAAATTTTTCTAATTATTCTTTTTGATGATTCCAAAAGGGGGAGAAGTTTTAAGAAAAATATGTTATAAATTTGTTATGATTTTGATTGTATTATTTAGGGGGAGAATTTATTTTTTTCAGGTGAATTTCAAGAATGATCTTTATGGTGATATGTTGAATTTTTATTATGTGCTACATATGGTTTACATGTATTTCAAGCTATTTTTCTTAAATGGTTTGTCATCAATCAAAAAGGGGGAGATTGTTGACTTTTTTGGCCTTAATCTCAAATTTTTTAATTAATCATGTTTTGATGATAACAAACTCAATTTTTTAATTACTGAAAATCTTAGTGTTTAATATGTCTATAGCGTAGAGCTCGGAAAAAACGATTCCAACACCCTCTTGAATCATCAAATCAGAGCTAAAATGAAGACGATATGACCAAAACAAGTCTATAGAGAAAATATTGTGTGGATGACGTGGCAATAACCAGCCAATTTACATGTGAGACATGTGGCAGCATATGGTTGAATGGTGGATCATTAAGAGATTAAATATGATGGACTTTTGATGTTTGGTTTGATTTAAAATTAAAAAAAATTGAAATTTAAAAGAAATTTAAAAGGAAAATAAATTTATATTATTTTATGTTTATGTCTAACGGCTAGTTTTTTTACACATGGTATGTTTTTTATTTTTTGGATTGACTTTGAAGAAGATGAATTTAAAAGAAATGAATTAAAAGAAAAATGAATTTAATATCTTTATGTTTGTGTCTAATGGCTAGTTCATGATACATGGTATGTTTTTTTATTTTTTGGATTAATTTTAAAAAGAAAATGAATTTCAAAAGAAAATAAATTTAATATTATATTTTGTTTGTATCTAACGACTAGTTTAGTTTAAAATCCCCACCATTGATTTTTCTTTTCTAAAATCCAATGGTCCAAATTAATTTTGGTTTCTAAAAATTTTTCCATCTCTATATAAACCATCTTCCTCTCCAAATTTTAAACTATTTTTTATAATCCTCCAAAACTCAAAAGTTCCATTGTTGATCTCTTTAAGTTCTCAATTTTTTTCTTTTCATCTTATTCGTGAAAGAGTATTATTGTATTGTGAGGATAAACTTGTTGAGCGCTTAAACTTGTAAATCCACTCTAGTGAGAGTTGTATTGTGTTCTTCAAAAATTCCAACGTTTGTAACGGTTTGATCCTAAATTGTGGAAAGGATAGGGTTTGCTCTTGAACCCGTAAAAGGAGTAGTGGTGTAATGGTTGGGCTCTAATCCGTAGAAAGAATCGGAAAGATTTTATTCAAATTCCCAAGACGCGCTTGGGAAGTGGAATAGGTCGAGTTTGATCGAACCACTATAAAAATTACGGTGTCTTCTTCTCTAACTCTTTCATTTTTATTTTTTCTATTAATTTAAGCAATTTATTGTATGTTTTAGTTTGTTCTTATTTATTTGCTAAAATTTGATAGAATTAAATTATCACATTTTTTGTCATCTTATTTGTTGCATAATTTGAATTTTTCTTATTATTTATAAAAAAATGTATTAATTAGTTTAATTGGGTTAATTTAGAAAAAGAAAGTTTAATTAAACCCTATTTACTCCCCCTCTAGGGTTTCCATATCGATCCAACACAGAGGTGTGATGACGGAAATTTAGATTACCAAATCGTCAAGGACTTGATAACTAAAATTAAGCAAATGCAATATGCGATGCATGTGCTTAATGTATGCGTTGATTATCATGCGTCGGTGGTCATGCGTTGGAGTGAACTATGCGTTAACGAATGTATGCGATGACCATGCGTTCCTATCATAAGTTTTCTTTCGCTCACGCCAAGTATAACGTGAACGCAAGTTTCTCGAGTGATCTGAGGTCGAACTCAGGGACTTATAGGTAGATGTATGCAGTAATGTGTATGCAGTGGTTGAATAAAAGAATGATGGAGGGGTTTCTATGCTAACATTACTCCTACTCCTAAGTAACAGACAACGCAATGAGAAGTATGAATGAGAGATAGAGACACAACAACTGTTGACGCATAGTAAATGCATGGAAAAATAGATAAAATATGAGGATGTCTTCATTGCAACACTGAGCTTGACCGTAAGGACAACCTCAGCCAACGCAAGCTATGAGATCATCCTACACACACTTGAGCCTAATTCTAGGACGTATGCGATTTATATGCGATAGTGCCGAGAAGCCTATGCCTAAACCTCCATAACCCGCTCGCGTGCTCTCGCCGCATGAGCGTGATAGCCGCATACCATCATATCCTACTTCTGGATGCATGCAATATCCTATCTGTAGGGTGCATACGCTGTGTAATAGCAAACAGAGCTTATTCCTAAGTTCCCTATTCTTGCTTATGAGTTCCAATCCGCTCTCTCGAATCTTAGATTTGGATTTTAGACTACTCTTCCAAGTATGCCTAAATGATGAATGATGCGCTCATAAGACAAGGTAACAGCATGAACTTGGCTGACACAAGATTATTCCTATCTCTAGTGAACAATAGCTTACATTGCTTAATGCGACCAACCACTTACCTTTTCAGGCAGTTAGTTGTTGTTGACTTTACTCATAGACAAGCATTGCGTCCGCCTATAGACAGGCATTGCTACAGCTTCACACTAAGAAAACAAGGTTTTCTCACACACTCACGCAACACACACCTCTCGGTGGTTTACTACATGCTTCATATCTCTAATCCACATGACTAAGTATGCGATACTCTAGCAATCTCACTAAGTGATACAATGAAAGCTAAGGATACTAAGTAAAGAAAGATGGAGATGGAATCGAAGGAAACATAGAAATGCATTGAACATATAATGTATTAATTCCTTAATCCCAAAATGTAAAACAATACAATATAAGAAGAGAAGAGAAAATGAAATGACCGGCTGGAGGCAATTACTTTCTTTCAGCGGATGTGCGTCAAGGCTACCGGTGGTGCCATGGATGGGCCGTGGAGCTAACTCTCCCGAGATCTAGCTCCGATCGAAGGCTCCGGTCGTCACTCAGAATGGATGAGGGAGATGTAGAACTCTCAAGATTTCTTCTCACGCATTAGTCTAGATCGCAGGGATAATCCCTGGATAAGTTGAAATTCTACTCAGCGGCTTCTATTTATAGACCTTGGATCCTTAACAGCATTTGTGGACTGCTCTGATTCTGACATTCGCGGCGCGTTAGTCCTTTTCTTAATCTCTGCTGCTAACGGCGTGGTAGGTGAAATGTCAACATCATCTTTTGATTTTCCCGAGAGATGCGTTGATGCGTTCATTCCACCAAACCTTGCATTGATCCCTCTATTATGCGTTATCGTGTAGCTACAATCGTGCAGTGACCGCATTCGCTTAATATCGCAACTTCTTCACGATGACCGTAATCGCTTGACGATCATAACTTCTATGCAATGGACGCATACGGCTGATCACCGCAATACCCATACATTGATCGTATGCGTTCGCCTTTTCGATTGAGACTTTCTCTATATGCGGTCGTCTATACGGTAGCCTGACTTCTGCCTTTACGTCCACTTCCTGCATTAGCTACAAAAATAGACAATTGAACGCATAATAACGCATAATAATGGGTTAGCTAAGATTCTCAGTGCTGAACTCCGTGAACTCCTTTTCTCATGAATTCCTAAGATAATTGTCGCATATTTTGCTTAACAGCCTT
The DNA here is from genome assembly GCF_009727055.1 of Benincasa hispida. Taxonomy (NCBI): domain Eukaryota; kingdom Viridiplantae; phylum Streptophyta; class Magnoliopsida; order Cucurbitales; family Cucurbitaceae; genus Benincasa; species Benincasa hispida. Next base: position 7,626,752 of record NC_052353.1, read on the forward strand.
CATAATTCTAAATAAAAGGCCTAAGATGACATGCATTCCTGCATGTCATCACACCCCCAAACTTAGAATCATGCTTGTCCTTAAATGTGTTATACTCAAGAAATTCTAACTCACCTTTTTGCTTTCCTTTGCGATGACCAGCTTCTCATAATATAATTTACTCATACCTCTAACCATCGCCGCAATGCTCTCGTCCACTTTGGCCGCTTCTTCAAAAATATCTTTTCCAAGTTTAAATCCGGCAAGCCTTTGCTCAAAAACTTTTTATTCATTCACCGCAACTTTGTTTTTAGCTTTTGAGAATGCGTTCGTCCAAAACAATTCAAAACTTTGCGATTACTTATTCAAATGTGGCGTTGAACCTGGTTATGCTTTTCGTTTTGGCTTACCCCCACGTGTGTCATGCGGGCATCCAACTTCGGTTGTGTTCCATATTCAACTCAACTCTTGTCTTGCTTAATTTGGCTTGCGCCGGACAGAGGAGTTGCGCTTATGCGTTGATCCTGGCGACTTGCCTTCATTTTGGCTTTCCCCTAATGCTTTATTTTATGTGGTGGAATTATGGATGAAATGCGGTGATGGAATTGCATTAAGCAACAAGTTTTCTCAGTGGAATCCAAGTCTAAACCCCACTGAGTTTCCTGGTAAGTCCAGAGTCGAACTCAGGGACTTGGGAAAACAATATGCAGTGGTAATTTCTCAGAAGACTTTGCGGTAACCAAATAAATCAATAGTTGCTTGGGTTGTTGTTTGCATTGATAAAATAAATGAATGCGGCGGATTTGAGAAAAGTTTAATTATGTGATAGATGCACTGAGTATGCAGAGGAACAGGTTGAGAAGGTCTTTAGCTAGCGTTTCCTGGGAATGCGTCAGACTATGCGATCATGCTACACTCATGCAACAGCAATTCATTTTCCAATGAAAATGCGGTGCTCCTAAGTCTAGGATGCATATGTTGAATGCAACAATATCCATAAAGATTATTTCTAAGTCTCTACTCTTTTCCTATGCGATGATGCAAGATGCACACAAAGACAAGGTGACTGCACACAATCATATCCTAAATCTAGGATGCATGCGATGCGTTAATAGCAGACAGTGCTTATTCCTAAGCTCCTATTGATAACTGGCAGAAATGCCAATTATTATAAGCCTTTTATTTTGAATTATGAGGGCTAACAAGTAGAAATGCGGTGATAATAATTAGAATTTGTGAAAAATTGAGTTTTGCGTCGATTAGCACCTAAATCCTCACTGACCCCAATATTATGCGTTACTCCGTGCCAAAGTGTCTATTTTTGTAGCTATCGCAAGAATCAAACACATGTGTTGGAAATAAGTAATTGTAGACAAACGCATGTGCTGAAGCCAAGCGACCGCAAAGACAAACACATGCACTGAAAACCGAGCTATCGCATAGACGAATGCATGCAGTGATCGCATGCATCCATCACATGGAAGTTGCGGTGATCGAATGCACCCATCGCATGGAAGTTGTAGTGATCAAGTGAATGTGGTGATCACTTGAAGATTGCGGCCACGGAGTGACAACCATAATAGAAGGGCGATTGCAAGATGGGTAGAATGTGTTGATACTTCAATTGAATCAAGCTCGGACGCATACCTTGGGAGTATCAACAAGATAAGATGATGTGACATTGCCCATACCGCAGCAAAGGCAGTAGTGAGACATAACACAATCATGATAGTTGTCGGCATTTAAACTCTATAAATAGTCCCTTGGACCTTCATTTCAAGGTATCCATGAGGCAGAGGTTTGCAATCATAGATGAGAGCATGAGCGAGATTTTTAATGAGAATTCATCATCTTTACAAACTAGACCGAGTGATGACCGGAGCTTTCGCCGGAGATAGAGCTCGAGAGAGACATCTCCACCATTCATCCATGGCACCACCGGCAACCTTGACGTAGAGTCTTTCATTTCTCTTCTAACCTCTGTATTGTATTACATTTTAGCTTAAGATATTAAGACATTTTGTAATCAATGCATATCTTGACTCCTTCAATGCCATCTTCTTCATCATCTTTATCTTTATCTTCATTTACCTTCATCGTTTATTTATCAAAGGTGATCGCATACCTAATCTTGTAGCCTAGAGATAAGACGCATGTAGCAACCCACCGAGAGGTGTGCATTGTGCGAGTATAGTGAGTTAATCCTCTTTGCTTGGTGAAAGGTTGTAGCAACACTTGTCAATGGATTGTTGCAATGCTTGTCTATAAGTTAATTAGCCGTGTCTAACTGCCTGAGAAGGTAAGAGATGGAACGCACTAAAGCAAAGTATGCATTATTCCTAGAGATAGACACAATCTTATGCTCGACGCAACCATGCACTATAGAGATATAGTCATGCGGCTGATTATCAAGAGATGTGCGATGCATTAGTGTGACGAGCTGGGATTACTTGAGCAATTTAAGATAATAAACATTACTATGCATTGACGGTTGTTGTGTATCTACCAATTCTCATCACAAGTCTCTTATTGCTTAATCTGTTTAGTTAGAAGTAGGAGTAGTGTGTATATCCATTAAACTTCTTCTTTTTACTTTTATTCATCACCTCAAACGCATTGCTTCACAAGCATTATTGAGTGATAAGTCCTTGTGTTCAACCTCGGATTACCCTAGATACTTGCATTTTTGTTATACTTGGCGAGAAGGTAAGAAAACTTGTGATAGGAACGCATGGTCATTGCATATTAGATTAACGCATTTTCATTCCAATGCATGACCTCCGACGTATGGGCATAAACGCATAGCTTAGCATGTACAACGCATGATTGCGTGCAATAACCCCATCATCTTTTCTTTTATCCAACAAGTTTTTGATAACTGGCAGAAATGCCAGTTATTACCTATCTCTTGATTATGCATTCTAATCTGACTTTCCCGAGTCTAGATTCTAACCTGACTTTTCTAAGCCTAGATCCTGTCCTTAGATTACCATCCTGAGTATCTCTAATGGATGAATGAAGCATACATAATACAAGATAATCGCATAGAATGAAGATCCCCAGTTATGCTAGCTAAGTGTTTCTCAACCCATTCAACAGATTTAGCTACTCATGCGTAATAAACAGAGAGTGAACAAATATAGAGAAGTAAATTCCATTTCTATAAATTAGTTTGAGTACAAAATGAAAATGAAGTTAACGATAGAGAGCATGGTAGCTATCCCTTGCTTTCCAAGGCCTTTACACTGTCAACTGTATTCTGTTCAAAAGATATTCCTGCTTTTGCAGGAGCTGGCCCTCTCTCTGATCTTGAAGCTTTTGGCACTCTCCCAAGTTCACTGGAACGGTCTATCGGAACAATCTCACTTCTCTCGCTTCCGCCTTAAAACAAAAGAAAATCTAAGAACAAGGCTATTCTAACTATGGAGAAAATTGTCTAAGTATCTGCACTCCTCTTCTGAAGTTTGCCTTCGGTATTTATAGAGCTTTGGGGTGAAAGGTGGCTTCTCTCCTATGATTACACAGATGGGATGACTTTAATTCTCTGACTGATGCGCCGAATATTTGTCACCGAAAAGCTGAGTGTACTTGTTATCGTTAGCGGCTTGTCAACTTAATTCGAATTCGGCCGTCATCAGCTTTCTGTCCTATCGTGATTAATTACGCCTTTCACTCAGATGTGCCCACCAAGTTGCCTGGCTCTATGCGGAAATCCTTCTTGAGCATATGTTTGCGAGCACAAATCACCGCAAAGCCTAGCGATAATGTTGCGCTCATCCGTTGATTTCTTTTGATCGCGCTTTCTGCCTTGCGTCAACGCATATTCTGCATAAAAAACAAAAGTTAACTGTTTCTATGCGATGGATGCATACGACCGCAATGTTATAAACTTAATGCTTTTTGGACGCATCTAACATATTTTATCAACGCAAACCTTCATTGTTTAATAACTTAGCACTGTAATAACGTGCATTTCCGCCCGTTATCAGCCCCCACGTGTGTCATGCGAACATCCAACTACGGGTAAGTGCCTTTCACAACTTAACTCTTATCAACATAGGTCTCCTCATTGCATTGACAGTGGAGTTGTTATTCTCAAAATTCTCTCTCTCTCTTTTTTTTTTATCGCCATGTAATGAACGCAATTCTCCAAGACCGTTGTCACCCCCAAACTTAGAGGTTGGCAGCATTCTCACAGCAAAGCTAAAAGAAAAATTACAGGAATGCGGTAACAAATGTTTGAGCAAAGGTTTGCATGCAATAAAACTTAAAAACTTTTAAAATTTGAAGAAGCTATTAAAAGTAAGGAGCGCCTTGCGATGCTTAGTTAGAAGATGCGGTGAATTATAGTACCATCATAGAAACATCGCAAAACAACGTAATCGAACAAGGAGAATTTCAAAAGGATAATTCATAAAGGATAACAAGAAAAGAACCTTAGATGAAATAACACATGCGATCATGCGTTGGAATCCACGTGATTGAAGCCATGCGTTGAAGGATGAAAGGAATTCTTCCGTTGTACTGCGCACCGAGGAGACTTATTGTTGCACCTATAAGAAAAAAACGTACCACAACCAAGGAAGAAGCCGCATATCCAAAATAACAATAAAAAAATAAAAATAAACTAAACTACGAAAACAAGGTAAAGATATAGTAGAAGACGTCCCTAGAAAAATTGGAGTGTTGTCACCGCAAGGAGTCTCCCATGCAGGAGATTTCTCTCAGCTGCTTAGGTCAATATGCCTTGACCATTGGAACTTTCGGCAATTGTTGGGCGCATTTTGGTCACCATGTGCTTAGAATTACCTTCAGCTCATGCGACTGATTACCCTTCTACCTTGGGGTCAACACTGGCTTTCGGCGCATTGCCTACACTTCAATATTGGTTGCAACTTAGTCGCACAAGCTGCATTACTCCCAAGATAAAAAGGTTGCCTGCAGAGACACAAAACTCAACAAACAATTAGCTGCTAAGTCCCCGACAACGACGCCAAAAACTTGATGACGAAATTGTATATTACCAAATCGTCAAGGACTTGATAACTAAAATTAGGCGAACGCAATATGCGATGCATGTGCTTAATGTATGTGTTGATTATCATGCGTCGGTGGTCATGCGTTGGAGTGAACTATGCGTTAACGAATGTATGTAATGACCATGCGTTCTTGTCACAAGTTTTCTTGTGCTCACGCCAAGTATAACGCGAACGCGAGTTTCTCGAGTGATCCGAGGTCGAACTCAGGGACTTGTAGCTAGATGTATGCGGTAATGTGTATGCGGAAGTTGAATAAAAGAATGATGGAGGGGTTTCTATGTTAACATTACTCCTACTCCTAAGTAACAGACAACGCAATGAGAAGTATGAATGAGAGGTAGAGACACAGCAACTGTTGACGTGTAGTAAATGCATGAAAAAATAGATAAAATGTGAGGATGTCTTCACTACAACACTGAGCTTGACCGCAAGGGAAACCTCAGCCAATGCAAGCTATGCAATCATGCTACACACACTTGAGCCTAATTCTAAGACGTATGCGATGTATATCCGATAGTGCCAAAAAGGCTATGCCTAAACCTCCATAACCCACTCACGTGATCTCGCCACATGAGGTGATAGCTACATACCATCATATCCTACTTCTAGATGCATGCAATATCCTATCCGTAGGGTGCATACGCTGTGTAATAGAAAATGGAGCTAATTCCTAAGTTCCCCATTCTTGCTTATGCGTTCCAATCCGCTCTCTCGAGTCTTAGATTTGGATTTTAGACTACTCTTCCAAGTATGCCTAAATGATGAATGTTGCACTCATAAGACAAGGTAACAACATGAACTTGGCTGACACAAGATTATTCCTATCTCTAGTGAACAATAGCTTACATTACTTAATGCGACCAACCACTTACCCTCTCGGGAAGTTAGTTGTTGCTGACTTTACTCATAGACAAGCATTGCGTCCGCCTATAGACAGTCGTTGCTACAGCTTCACACTAAGCAAACAAGATTTTCTCACACACTCACGTAACGCACACCTCTCGATGGTTTGCTACATGCTTCATATTTCTAATCTACATGACTAAGTATGCGATACTCTAGCAATCTTACTAAGTGATGTAATGAAAGTTAAGGATGCTAAGTAAAGAAAGATGGAGATGGAATCGAAGGAAACACAAAAATTCATTGAACACATAATGTATTAATTCATTAATCCCAAAATGTATCACAATACAATATAAGAAGAGAAAAGAAAATGAAATAACCGGCTGGAAGCAATGACTTGCTTCCAGCGGATGTGTGTTAAGGCTGTTGGTGGTGCCATGGATGGGCGGTAGAGCTGTCTGATGAGTTATTTTATGAGGTGGAATTATGGATGAAATGCGATGATGACAATGGGTTGAGCACTCAAGTTTTCTTAGTGGAATCCAAGTGTAAACCCCACTGAGTTTCCTGGTAAGTCCAGGGTCAAACTCAGGGACTTGGGGAAACAGGTTGCGGTGGTAATTTTTCAGGAAAACTTTGCGGTAACCGGTAACTCAAATAGTTGTTGTTTTTGTTTGTTGCGTTAATGAAATAAGTAAATGTGGAAGAGTTTAAAAAGAGTTGATAAAACGGAAGATGCGATGAGTATGCGGTGAACAGGTTGAGAAAGTTTTCGGCTAACACTTCCTAGGATGTGTTCATGCCATGCGATCATGCAACACACATATAATGGTAAACCATCTCTCAATGCGAATGCTACGACTTCTAAAGCTAGAATGCATGTGATATATGCGATAAGTCTATAAGACCTACATATAAGCCTCTATTCTTATTTATGCAATGACAAAATGAGACACACACAAATAAGGTGACCACATAATATCATACCTATTTCTAGGATGCATGTGATTCAGGTTGACAAACAGAGCTTATCTCTAAGTCCCTATCTCTTGTTTATGCAGTTCTAATCTTATTCTCTCGAGTCTAGATTCTAACCTAGCTCTCTCAAGTCTTAGGTTCTTTCTTTAGACTCTCTCTTGAGTAGCTCTAAAGGGATGTTTGACACAGTATAAAACAAGATAATCGCAAACAATGAACATCCTAGGTCATGTTAACTTAGTTCTTCTCAACCCATTCGACAAGTTTAGGTACTCATGCGTGCTAAGAGAGTGAACAGATGTAGAATAAGAACTTCCATTATATAAATATGAAGTTGAAGTACGAAATAACAATGCAAGAAGAGAATAAAGAGCCTAGTAGTAATCTCTTACTTCCCAGGCTTTTACACTGCCTTTTCTACTCGTGTTCAAAAGATAATCTCGCTCTCGCGAGAGTCGGCCCGCTCTCATTTCTACACCTTCAGGTTTTCTTTCAAGTTGCCCTGAGCGATCTTCCGGCGCCTCGGCTCTTCTCTTGCTCTGCCTTAAAATAAAAAGGAAAACTATGGACAAGGCTAAACTATGGAGACATTTATCTAAGTATTCGCATTGGTGAACTTGTGAACCCCTTTTCTGAAGGATGCCTTTAGTATTTATAGAGCTTCGGGGTGAAGGGCGACTTCTCTCTTATGATTGCACAGATAGGATGGCTTTAATTCCCTGACTAAAGTGTCAAATTTTGTCATTGAAAAGCTGAATGTACTCGTTATCGTTAGCGACTGTCAATTTAATTCGGATTCGACCGTCATCAGCTTTCTGTCCCATCATGATTAATTATTCCTTTCACCCAGATGCGCCCACCAAGTTGCGCCAGCTCTATGCAGAAATCCTTCTTGAGCAGATGTTTGCGAACACAAATCACCGAAAAGCCTTGCGGTAATGCTGCACTCGTCCGTTGATTTCTTGTGATCGCTCTTTTTGCCTTGTGTCAATGCATATTCTGCATAAAAATATAAAAATCAACTGTTTCTATGCGATGAATGCATGCGATCCCAATATTATAAACTTAATGCTTTTGGACATAATCTAACATATTTTATCAACACAAACCTTTATTGTTTAATAACTTAGCACAGTAATAACGTGCATTTCTGTACGTTATCACTGACTCTCCCGAGATCTAGCTCCGATCGAAGGCTCTGGTCGTTACTAGAAATGGATAAAAGAGATGTAGAACTCTCAAGCTTTCTTCTCACGCATTAGTTTGGATCGCAGGGATAATTCCTAGATAAGTTGAAATTCTATTCAGCGGCTTCTATTTATAGAGCTTGGATTGCCAACAACATTTATGGATTACTCTGATTCTGACATTCACGATGCGTTAGTCTTTTTTTGAATCTCTGCTACTAACGGCGTGGTAGGTGAAATGTCAACATCATCTTTTAAATTTCCCGAGAGATGTGTTGATGCGTTCATTCCACCAACCTTGTGTTGATCCCTCTATTATGCATTATCGATAGCCGCAATCGTGCAGTGACCACATTTACTTAATACCTCAACTTCTTCACGATGTCGCAATCACTTGATGATCGCAACTCCTATGTGATGGACGCATGCGGCTGATCATCGTAACACCCATGCGTTGATCGTATGCGTTCGCCTTTGCGAGTTTCTTCACATGCGATCGTCTATGTCGTAGCCCGGCTTCTGCATTTGCGTCCACTTCCTACGTTAGCTACAAAAATAGACAATTGAACACATAATAACGCATAATAATGGGTTAGCCGAGATTCTCAATGTTAAACGCCGCAAACTCCTTTTCTCATGAATTCCTAACATAATGTCGCATATTCTGCTTAACAGCCTTCATAATTCTAAATAAAAGGCCTAAGATGACATGCATTTCTGCATGTCATCAAGGTGTATGATGGCCATCTTTTCTGAGTAACTTGAAGATTCTGTAGAAATTTTCATGGGCGATTTGGGTATAACCCTTTGCCACGAGTCTAGCCTTAAAGGTTTGCACCTTTCCATCTACACCTCCCTTTCGCTTATAGATCCGCTTACACCCAATAGGTCTTACCCCATCAGGTGGATCAATAAGCTCCCAGATGTTATTGAAGTACATAGACTCCATTTCCTGGTTCACAGCCTTAACCCATGCATCTTTGTCAACATCCTCCATTGCTTTCTTAAAAGACAATGGATCCTCGACCCTATCATTTGTAATGACGTTTTGGGCTTTATGCAAACCCATGTAGTGATCTGGGGGGTTCATAACCCTCCCACGACATCAAGTCAGTCTCAACTCTTGAGTTGGTTGACTAGACATCCCGATCTCAACAACTCTTATTGATCTGTCGGTCTGTTCAACAACTCTTGTTGAACCCTCAGCAGTCTCAATCTCATTAGAGATCTCACGTAAAATGAGCTTACTTCGTGGCTTATGATCCCTCATGTGATCTTCTTCCAAGAAGATAGCATTTGAGGAAACAAACACTTTGGTCTCACTCGGATCATTTGTGGAAATAACTCTGATACCAATGAACAAATTTAATGACCAACTGATTAAGTCAAGGAGGCAAACAACAACTGCTTAAGTAGGCCCATTTTATTACAACGATATAACGTTGATACAACTCAAAGACTTAACTACGAAGTTTACAACGACAACTGTAAAACTCTCCGAAAGTGTAACTGTGGCTTGTGGTAGACCTTGACCTTAGCAGCACCCTGAAACTCCTCACCTTTCGCTACCTAGGAAGAAAAACATGAAATAACAGAATGAGCTTCACAAAGCTCAGTGAGTGGTAAGCAACTTCTAGAATGTATTTCAACTCATAAATAACAAACGAATACGAGGTTACATTTAAACCTCAACTTTGAACGAGTCTAGTCTCAACTTCTATCTACGCACACGGTAGATAGCTAAACTGATAACTAACTAGAATGAGTATGCTGTCTACCTACACACACGGTAGATAGATAACTGCTACTAGATACAACGTTTACTCTTTACGATCCCTTTGTCTTCTATGTGCACATAGCTCCCCACTCATAGGCTCAGAAGCTAGGCCCATCGGCCCTCTTACCATCCCATACGAGGATCCTCCCACAGGCTTAGGAACTAGACTTCTCGTGTCCCCTGACCATCCCGTGAGGTTTTGCTTACGGGCTCAGGCACTAGGTCTATTGACCCCCTAACCATCCCGATCACATAATCTCATTCTCACGCTAGATACTCATTCATAATCTAAGAATATACAATACAATTTACTCTAAAATGATACATGCTTTAAAGACTTAAAGGAAAGTACCACTCACCTTGGTCGTTTTAGGAAACTTTTCTCTCTAGAAGTTCCTCGCTCTTCTGCGGGCTCTTCTTTTGAACACCTAAATTCTAGAATTCATTAAGCTCAAACTACTCATGTTATAGGCTTTATCTTCGAAAGCTTACTTCCTTCTTACAAAATAGTGCTTAGAAATGTCTCAGGAAGTTTATCTAAATTCTTAGCTCATAAATTCTCGTGGTTTTGCCGTTGACAACATCAAAACATCAAGACTGGCCCAGCTTACCCGACAGCTCGACCCTCGGCTTTGTCCTCCTTCTATCTGTCAGATTCCTTGAGATTCTTCTCCAGAACCCCACCATGAAACTGACTCTTTTAGCTTTTAGATTGGCTTTAGATCACATCAAACGCACGGGTATCTCTGGGAGAAGTATTACTCTTCCCAGTTGATGTACTTTCGACCTTTCTGTTCGAACAGCATCTCCTCACTTGGAATCTCTTGACCAACGCAATGGTCTTACCATCAACACATAGCCTCCTCTCAATACACTCTTCTTTTATTCTTTGAAGAGAATGATCCTCATTGAAGTCCGTTAGCCCTATTTATAGGAGTCCAAAGGCTCTCTGAGGTCTGATAACCTCCCTTCCTAAGTGTTTTCTTACACGCGATAGCCAACCTCTAGC